>NW_025938158.1:202331-204275 GCF_000764305.2 Hyalella azteca | reverse complement strand
CAGCAGCACTAGCAGCACTAGCAGCGGCAACAGCAGCAGCACTAGCAGCACTAGCAGCGGCAACAGCAGCAGCACTAGCAGCACTAGCAGGGGCAACAGCAGCAGCACTAGCAGCACTAGCAGCAGCACCACCATGCATGAACATCAGCAGCAACATAAGCAACACTAGCCGCATTAGCAGCAGCATCACCAGCAGCGGCAACGAGAGCACTAGCAGCACTAGCATCATCACAAGCAGCACCACAAGCAGCATTTCAAGCAGCATCACAAACATCACCAGTAGCACCAGCAGCATTTCCTACGCACGACTGAACACTTCAGCGCCTGACTGAATGTGCCACGAATATCAGCCTGCAGAGTCGTAAAGAACGCACGACACACGAATGTCGTGACGCACGGACACGACATTCGTGCCCGGCAGTTCACTAACGACCGCCACTGAAGTGCTTGTCTCAGGGGCGTGAAATGCGGCCTGCGCTACCGAACTCTGCGTCCGATGCAAGATTGACTTTATTTTTGGGTTGAAACTCGAAAAATTCATGTTTCTTTCGATATTTTGAAAAATTCTGAACGGTCAAGTTTCTGTTGGAAACTTGGGAAAGAAAAAATTTTCAGGTACTGTAAGGAAATAACGCAAATATATCTGTATTGATAGAATTTATTGGGAGCCCACTGACCGTTCACTGATTGCGTAAAATAATGTTGGAGGTCAAGTTCGAATTCAGCGCTGAAATAAAGAAATAAAGAATGAACGGCATAACTTTTAAGAAATGATATGAGCTAATAAATTTCATTAATTAACAATTATATTCATTATTTACAATTTGAGCAGCAACAGAAATGAACACGGCAATGGCCCCAGTACGTTTAACCGACACAACTGGAGCTGACAACTGTCAAACAGAGTAGCAAACAGGCGCGATAGGCAGGCCGGGACGTATGTACATCTGGGTAAGATGTAAAGGATGCTTGATTATACTGAATGTAATAATGATTCTATTATACTGAATGTAATAACGATTCTAACGATTTGTAGCATCAGAGATGCTACAAGTAGCTGCACCACACAACAGATGCTACAAGTAGCACCACACAACAGATGCTATACAAGCAGGGAACTAATTGCAGAGCCTGACAACAAAATTTATGACCAATATGCGCAGAATATTATTCTAGATACAACGAATAAGTAAACACACACCTTCTAAAATCTTGCGGTTTTCAGAACTACTAGTGACAGTGACGATTTCAATTAATATCATGTTAATAAATTATGGTCGGCCCAACCTCAAGCAGGTTGTAGTTAGTGAGAGCCAGTTGACGCACTTAATAGAAACTTGAGACAAGACAGTGAAGCGAGAATTGACATCGTCATCGACCGAATAAAGTAGCTGGCACGCGAAACAGGCAATAGCCTTGCGGTAACATTTGTAATGATTAAATAAGCGCGTTCATAAGCAATAATATTTTGGGCTGGACCAAGAGGTGAAATTACATGCATTAGCTAATTAACATGGGCCCTTTACGAGCGTTAACTCACTGGTGTTAGCGGGAATCTATCTTAAACAAACAAGACGAGATCGTCACCAAAATTCCACAACATCACCAACTGCCTCCTTTATTTCGCGCGACTAGTTCTATAATTTTTTAAATTGATTTTATGACTTAGTTAAATCTCTAATGTCAACTAACTTAACCTACACTTATTCAATGTGTTCGCTACTGCAATAACGTGGGAAAATTTTATATTACATTAAATGTTTGAAGAAATGAAGACAAAGCAACGGAAATAGGGGAGTATTGTGGAACAGCACAAGAACAGGGATGCTACAAGTAGCTGCACCACACAACAGAGATGCTACAAGTAGCTGCACCACACAACAGAGATGCTACAAGTAGCTGCACCACACAACAGAGATGCTACAAGTAGCTGCACCACACAAC
>NW_025938158.1:192658-201153 GCF_000764305.2 Hyalella azteca | reverse complement strand
CTGCAGTGCTGCGTTATCTCTGCAGTGCTGTGTTATCGCTGCAGTGCTGTGTTATCGCTGCAGTGTTGTGTTATCGCTGCAGTGCTGTGTTATCGCTGCAGTGCTGCGTTATCTCTGCAGTGCTGCGTTATCTCTGCACGAGTTGTACTCTGTACACATGTGTGAGTGTGTACTTTTGCAAGTGTAAACAAGCTTAAGAGGTTGTATGTGTACACACACACATTGTCTACACATCCACACACACATTTTTTACACGTCCACACACTGTCTACACGTCCACACACCTCATGTGTGATCACACAATACATGTATACCGCCTGAATAAAACATTAGTTTGTGCCCCCCGCAGCGTACGGTTAACCGAGCATCTTGTGTAGTGCAAGATTTGTACGGTTACTGTTCCATATGTAATATAATACATTACAGTTAATATGTATTATATTGTAATATAATGTAATATGTATATTATAATCTACTGTATAATATTCTGTATAATATTCTGTATAATATTCTGTAAGGCATGGCATAACATTTGAAATGTAAGCACTAGCCTCAGTCTGACGACGAACATTCAAATGTAATATAAAAGTCGAGAGCTTCAGCTTCGTAACGCTTATTTTGGGACAAATAAGACTTTCTATACCACCTGCTATATACCACCTGCTATACCACCTGCTATATACCACCTGCTATATACCACCTGCTATATACCACCTGCTATATACCACCTGCTATATACCACCTGCTATATACCACCTGCTATATACCACCTGCTATATACCACCTGCTATATACCACCTGCTATATACCACCTGCTATATACCACCTGCTATACCACCTGCTATACCACCTGCTATATTCCACCTACCGCATATAAGGTATAACGAACTTATGCCAGCTATAGTCAATATACCAATATAAGGTATATTCCACCAACAAGACACGAGTATAATCAAGCTATACAGGCCCTGATATACATGTATACTACACACCCAGCGCCCCATAACCTCACCTCGCACCTGCACCAGCAAAGCGCGCGGTACAAATGCACCTCCATTAGCGACCCTGTCACCCCATTTAAGCCATTATCCGACTTATTTAAGTCCCATTATGTTCACCCATTAGTCACGCTGCATCCATATAACGGCTGGGAATCACCCCAGCGTGAGTTAAATCATCACTCATTCACTCATTCACTCAATGAAGCGATTAAGAGGCTAACGCAAGACGCTCATTCACCGTATGAAAAACGTCCATTGTTCTGCCTTCACACTTGCGTTCAAGCGGTCAAGAATGTTATTGATACGCAATAATACGTCTTATTGGTCTTATTGATACGCAATAATACGCTAGCGTCAACAGTAGTGAACTTGAGATGTTCCGTGATAAAATTATCGCCGGTTTTTGGCTGGCCAATCGCCACCGACAGTTGGCCGGATATTTATCGCCCGTAATTTCATTCACATTCACCCCTGTAGTTCACTAAGTGAATGGCATCCGCTGGCGCATTCACGACCAACGTCTTTGTTTAGCGAAAAGAAATCTTTGGTCGTGAGAGCAACGCTTAAGAAATTTACTTTGTGTGGAACTAAAGTAAACACACACTTAGGGGGAACTAATGTGGTCTTAGTGGTCGTGTGGGACTCTGGTGTGGTCTTAGTGGTCGTGTGGGACTCTGGTGTGGTCTTAGTGGTAGTGTGGGACTCTGGTGTGGTCTTAGTGGTCGTATGGGAGTCTGGTGTGGTCTTAGTGGTCGTGTGGGAGTCTGGTGTGGTCATAGTGGACGTGTGGGACTCTGGTGTGGTCTTAGTGGTCGTGCGGGACTTTGGTATGGTCTTAGTGGTAGTGTGGGAGTCTGGTGTGGTCTTAGTGGTCGTGCGGGACTCTGGTGTGGTCTTTTTGGTCGTGTGGGACTCTGGTGTGGTCTTAGTGGTCGTGCGGGACTCTGGTGTGGTCTTTTTGGTCGTGTGGGACTCGGTGTAGTCTTATTGTTATAGTTCCTAAGCATAAATATTTGTTATTTTCGTGAATTTCTCCATAAAAAAAATTTGTAAGTTGTAAAACCATTTAAATATCTCTTCTAAAGGCGATAAATAAAACTTCCTATTTACATAAAAGCTTCGTTAGAACTTGGTTGTATTTAAGTAACTGGGACAACAAATAAGAACTCAACTTCAGTTTTGTTTTGATTTGTGAAGGATTCTTGGTTCTGAGCAGCAGGTAGGCAGAGGATATACAGGAAGCTTTCGCAGTGACAACTTGAAATTCGCTTATTCAAATACTTTTCAAAAAACATGCAAATTGGGAAAAACAAACAAAGGAAAATATTAAAAATCATATTAATTTTTCTTCAATTGCTGCTATTGCATATAATGTAATAAAAAATTTAGTATTATTATTATATGATCAATATAAAGAAGATACATGTAACGAATAATAATAATAAAAACAATAATATTACAAATTTATTTGATTTCAATACAGGTTTTCCCTTTGCAAAGGAACGTCAGGATTCCGATGGTCGCGGCCCAGACAGCGCAGTTTGCGTCCTTTTCGAAGGATTTCAATCCGCCAATTAGGAGTGACAAGTGGTAACACCTCTGCGCGTCTCTCTTTTGTACCCACACAAAGGGTAAGGGCACTTGACAACTTTCTACTTCTTTACCATTTTTTCCGCGTTCATTGAGCGTTTTGTAGATTTCTAAAGACGGCCGACAAAAGAATCCTGCTGCGCCGCGGCGTCAAAGGATCCCGGTCCCGAATTTCACGCAGGATTTACACGGCGACGCCTCGTCACAAAAGTCGGAATTCCGACATCGCGCGGCGCAGCGGCGAACTTTCCTGGGAGAATTTCCTCCATCGTCATAAAGATCATTCGATCTGACGAACTAGTGGGCAGTGGCCGAACCTGGCCACTAGGTTGTCTAGGGGACTGACCACTAGATTGTCTAGGAGACTGACAATTAGATTTTCTAGGGGACTGACTACTAGATTGTCTAGGGGACTGATCACTAGGTTGTCTAGTGGACTGACAACTATATAGTCTAGGGGACCGATCACTAGATTGTCCAGGGGACTGACCACTATATTGTCCAGTGGACTGACTACTATATTGTCTAGGGGACTGACTACTATATTGTCTAGGGGACTGACTACTATATTGTCTAGGGGACTGACCACTGTATTGTCTAGGGGACTGACTACTATATTGTCTAGGGGACTGAGCACTAGATTGTCTAGGGGACTGACCACTAGATTGTCTAGGGGACTGAATACTATATTGTCTATGGGACTGACCACTAGATTGTCTAGAGGACAGACCATTAGATTGTCCAGGGGACTGACTACTAGATTGTCTAGGGGACTGACTACTATATTGTCCACTGGTCAGTGTGATATATTAATATTATATATAATAATAATAAATCACAATCATAATAAAGCGTCATATATTGATAATAAATCATAATAAGTCTTCCAATGACGTCACACAGCAGAGGGGGTTGGGGGCACTTCAGAATGGGGGGGGGGAGCCCAACAAGAAATTAATGGATTTCTCGTTGCGTGAAGTGCAGCGAAATTCGCCGTGAAATTTAATGGACGCTTCCATTAAATTTATTGCGCCTCGTTTACGATTTAAGATTAAATTACGAGTTAAATGTAATGTCTCTGAAAATAATACTGCAATTAGGTTTTTAATTGACAATTTTCAATCAGGTAATTCTCTTTGAATTATTAATTATAAATCTTCTCTCTCTGTAACCTCACCCCACTCACATCCCACTCAACATCTCCTCTCTTCCCTCTCAGTAACCTCACCCCACTCACATCCCACCCAATATCTCCTCTCTTCCCTCTCACTAACCTCACCCCACTCACATCCCACCCAACATCTCCTCTCTTCCCTCTCACTAACCTCACCCCACTCACATCCCACTCAATATCTCCTGAGCGCCGTTGGTAGACCACAAAGCTTCCGTAGAATGTCAGAGGCGATTCATCGGTGGCCAGCCGACGACGGTCGATACGCCGACCATAATTCGGCCATGATTTTCATGAAGGGAGGCTCAGCCTGGCCGCTAAGGGGGACGGCTGCTGGAGAGTCACGTCTGAGGTCTTCACTTATTTGGAGTCTTCAGCAGCTCTTTGGGAGTCTTTATATTTGGCCGTCTGTTCAGCGGCTTATTCAGCGGCTTATTCAGCGGCATATTTGGGGGTTAAATTCCATATTCAGCGGCTTATTCAGAGGAATATTTAGGCGTTGAATTCAGCGGCATATTCAGCGGCATATTTAAAGGTTAAATTCAGCGGTATATTCAGCGGTCTGTTCAGTGGCTTATTTAGAGGCATATTCAGTGGCTTATTCAGTGGCTTATTCAGCGGCATATATAAAGGTTAATTTCAGCGGTATATTCAGCTGCATATTCAGCGGCATATTCAGCGGCATATTCAGCTGCATATTCAGCGGCATATTCAGCGGCATATTCAGCGGCATATTCAGCTGCATATTCAGCGGCATATTCAGCGGCATATTCAGCGGTATATTCAGCGGCATATTCAGGGGTTTAATTCAGCGGCATATTCAGCGGCATATTCAGGGGTTTAATTCAGCGGCATATTCAGCGGCTTATTCAGGGGTTTAATTCAGCGGCATATTCAGCGGCATATTCAGCTGCATATTCAGCGGCATATTCAGCGGCATATTCAGCGGCATATTCAGCGGCATATCCAGCGGCATATCCAGCGGCATATCCAGCGGCATATCCAGCGGCATATCCAGCGGCTTATTCAGCGGCATAATTTTGGTAACTATTCAATAAATTAGCAAACAAAAGTTTCGGTGACCCCAGACACCAGAACAATGATCGTAAATAAAGGATGATGATCTTCGGTAACGCCTTTCAATAATAACTTTATCGATAATTAGGTTACGTGTATTGTCATTTTGTTTTCTAGTTAACTATTAAGTGACCTCGTGTACACCAACTTGTAATTTAGTTATTTAATTATCATTGTTGTGTGTTCCAACACAGAGGTTTGTACTTGTATTGTTTATTGTGTTAATCTTCCGTGTTGATATAGTGGTGGTCTTTCTGGTGATATTGAATATTATTCATGTTAATTTATTATTTGTGTGCTATATTCATTCGTTAGTGTTGTGTTAATAATTATTCAAGTATTTAATTTGTCTTTATTCGTGTTTTTTTTCAGCGAGGCTCCGAACCTAGGACATTGTTACGAGTTGAAGGTAGAGGGCTGGAAAGACACACGGTTTATGTTTTATAATTTGCTTTCCTTTATTTATCGTTCATTTATTATTATAGTTCTTCATTCATTATTTTTATTAATCTTTTATTTATGATCATTGGTCTAGTGTCTGGGGGCACCGAAAGTTTTTTTTGCTTATTTATTGAATAGTCCCCAACAATATACAGCGGTTAAATTCTGCGGGATATTTTAGGGTTAAATTCAGCGGCTTATTCAGCAGAGAACTCAGTGGTGAATACCGCAGCACCTTCAGCGCCATATACAGCAGCAAATTCTGCGGCAAATTATTAGGAAGATCAGTCATAGGGATATTCAGGGTAATATTCAGGGTAATATTCAGGGTGATATTCAGGGTAATATTCAGGATAATATTCAGGGTGATATTCAGGGTAATATTCAGGATAATATTCAGGGTAATATTCAGGGAAATGTTCATGGTAAAATTCATCTTAATATTCAGGATAATATTTAGGGTAATATTCAGGTTAATATTAAGGGAGATGTTCAGAGTAATATTCAGGGTAATATTCAGCGTAATATTCAGGGCAATATTCAGGGTAATATTCAGGGTAATATTCAGGGTAATATTCAGGGTAATATTCAGGGTAATATTCAGGGAAATGTTCAAGGTAANTAAGATGGTCGTAAGATGGTCGTAAGTTGGTCGTAAGATGGTCGTAAGTTGGTCGTAAGTTGGTCGTAAGATGGTCATAAGATGGTCGTAAGTTGATCGTAAGATGGTCGTAAGATGGTTGTAAGAAGGTCGTAAGTTGGTCGTAAGATGGTCGCAAGTTGGTCGTAAGATGGTCGTAAGTTGGTCGTAAGTTGGTCGTAAGTTTGCCGTTAGTTGGTCGTAAGATGGTCGTAAGGTGGTCGTAAGATGGTCGTAAGTTGTCGTAAGATGGTCGTAAGTTGGTCGTAAGTTGGTCGTAAGCTGGTCGTAAGTTGGTCGTAAATTAGTCGTAAATTGGTCGTATATGTCGTGAGTTTGTCTCAAGTTTGTCCTAAGTTTTTCGCAAATTTGTCTTACGTTTTTCGTAAGTTTGTCGTAAGTTTGTCGTTAGTTGGGCGTAAGTTGGTTGTTAGTAGGTCGTAAATTGGTCGTAAGTTAGTAGTAAGTTGGTCATATGTGGGTCGTGAGTTGGTCGTAACTTTATCGTAAGCATGTCGTAACCAAGTCTTTGTTGACCGTAACTCCCGCGACGACCGCTATCTACAACACAGATGTATACCACTACACAGATATACGCTATACAGAACCCATGCTCGTATTTATACGAACATAAGGCCTGTTAAGTGTTGATGGAAGTCGTATGGGTGGCCAACGCCTCGCCGGCCTCTGGCCGCCGATATCCCGCCTATGATTTGAATGAGTGCAAAATTTAATCTTTTTGGTATGATTTTCGCGTATATGCATCTCACGGACAGTCAAACGCTCGATCGAGCAATTATCTCAATAAAATTATTTTTAAGTTTACGTATCAAATCAATTATTTTCCTCTTGCTAAATAAGTGATATGAAAGTGAATTTAAAGTGCATTACATTAAACGATACATCATTCAGACAATATTCATTATTTACTCGCTAAATTATTGCGACGTTTGCGGCTTCTAATTCAAAACTCTTAATGATAAAACTTCAAACAATGAATATGAAATATCTTGGTTAAATCCAATATTCATGACCACACGCAGTATTCATCCCGGTGCGTTACTCATGAATAACCCTTCCCACTCCAGCCTCCTAATTAACACAGCTGATGTACCCGTTAAAAAAAAACAACCATGAACAAAAAACACGGCCTCCAAAAACAAATACGCAGAAAAAATCTGAACAAATGAAAACTCTCCCGTCGAGAAGTTACTCGCTGGCGAAATTTCTGCAAAGTCACGATTTTTTTTCGCCCATTGGATGAGTTTTTCTTATTAATGGACGATGATGGACAGATGGTCGATGGTGGCCACGTTGTGCCGCCGTGTCTGCGCTTCTGAATCTTTATTGGTTGCTGGCCGCGAGAAAGTTGGCGGTTAACCGGTGAGTTGTCGGCCCGACGCTGACGGTTGACCGCCACGTTCTTGCATTCTAACTGCTATCGGCTGCGATATTTCTGATAAAAATCGATTTGCGGGCTTCAAACGGTCAATGATTAAGAATCAACTAACGGCCAACGATTGTTGATCGTCTAACGGCCAACGATTGCTGATCGTCTGGCAGAGAACGATTGCTAATCGTCTAACGGCCAACGATTACTGTTCGTCTACCGGCAAACGATTACTGCATGATCGTCTAGTGGCCAATGAATACGAATCGTCTAGCGCACATGGGTTACTGTTGTTATAGCGGCCAACGATTATTTTTCTCGTTATAAAACATAATCGATGATTGGCCACCATTGCAGCGAGTCTCTGCATCTCAAAAATGTAGGCATAGACGGCCACGTGCCATTGGCGGGCGGCCACCAATAAACCGCCGATGACTCGCGCTCGCTGCGCAAGAATCGCGCCAAAAGAACAGCTTCCGCTCATCAAATTCCCATGTAGAAAGCATCGGAAGTTCATTTGCACTGAGCAGGAACATCATGAGCAGCAACACCATGAGCAGGAGATGACTCACCACAACCCAGGGTGAACTCAAGTTATATTTTTTTACTTTATTGTCTGGTTAAAATCATGGCCACGTTATGGGTGGCCAAAGCTGCCAAGTAGTAATATAGGCGGTAACCTAGAGAGAATATAGGTAGGGATGGTCAGTGGTCAGTGACGTTTCCAAGTAGTAATATAGAAGGTACGATAGAAAATAAAGAAAATTTCAGTGACGTAGTTTTTTTATATTCGTACTTGTTAGCCTGCCATATGGTGGCAGCTGGTATAGAAGTAATCTGTATGATTTCATTAAATTTACATATTGTTCAATGTACTCTCATGCATTAGTTCTTCAGGGGTCCATGTAGACATTGTGTAGTGTACATACAGAATAATAATGTCGGTTGTTTGTTAAGTGGCACTTGGCTGATGTCAAATAAATAATTAACGTTAACTAATTTAAATACAAATCACTTATATGAACATACAATGTCTATGCGTTAGATATTTAGCTGTTTTCTTGATGGTTGTGTTCATGTTCTGTTGATGGTTGCGTTCATGTTCTGTTGATGGTTGCGTTCATGTTCTGTTGATGGTTGCGTTCATGTTCTGTTGATGGTTGCGTTCATGTTCTGTTGATGGTT
>NW_025938158.1:166055-191842 GCF_000764305.2 Hyalella azteca | reverse complement strand
GCTGTCAGATACGACGTCGTAAGTGCAGCTGTCAGATACGACGTCGTAAGTGCGGCTGTCAGATACGACGTCGTAAGTGCAGCTGTCAGATACGACGTCGTAAGTGCGGCTGTCAGATACGATATCGTAAGTTCAGCTGTCAGATACGACGTCGTAAGTGCAGCTGTCAGATACGACGTCGTAAGTGCTGCTGCCAGATACGATATCGTAAGTTCGACCACGTATCCGACTTCAATTCACTCGCTCATTTCAGCCACGACCACCGCAGCCTCCGCTCCCCGAAGTAGAAATGAACGGCTGGTCAACTACAATTTATTGAACAATGACGAGAAAAGAGCAGCGAAATGGCCATAAACTAAAAAAAATATTCAAACGCGTACAGAATTACGCAATGCAGTGGGTATACGGTACTGCAGGTTCTAGATACTGAAGATTCAATGTTCAAATGTGCACAATACTGACAATACACAATACTGCACAATACTGACAATACACAATACTGCACAATACTGACAATACACAATACTGCACAATACTGACAATACGCAATACTGACAATACACAATACTGCACAATACTGACAATACACAATACTGACAATACACAATACTGACTATACACAATACTGACTATACACAATACTGACAATACACAATACTGACAATACACAATACTGACAATACTCAATACTGACAATACACAATACTGACAATACACAATACTGACAATACACAATACTGACAATACACAATACTGACAATACTCAATACTGACTATACACAATACTGACAATACACAATACTGATAAAACATAATACTGACAATACACAATACTGACAATACAATATACTGACAATACACAATACTGACAATACACAATACTGACTATACACAATGCTGACAATACACAATATATTCAGTATTCACAGTAGTACAGAAGGGACACAACATCGGAGGTGTTGCACATGAAGACTTGTGCAAGAAATCGTTCCTGCCAAACAATGGTGGTCAGCAACACTAGTACAAACATCCCAATACCGTTAACAATTCCAAACGACGCGAAGGCAAACATATTGCAAGAGTTAAAACGTAATAACATTCGGACGAATAAACTTAATTATGTTTACAGTTACACTCACCTAGTATAGGCAGGCTACAGATATACGAGTTCTCAGAGACGCGTCGACTGGATATAAGCCACAGAATAAGACGATATCCTAATGAGAACATGTCCTAACGCGGGTACGAGAAGATATCCTAATGAGAATATATCCTAATGAGAACATGTCCTAACGCGGGTACGAGAAGATATCCTAATGAGAATATATCCTAATGAGAAGATATCCCAGTGAGAAAATATCCTAATGAGAAAATATCCTAATGAGAAAATATCCTAATGAGAAAATATCCTAATGAGAAAATATCCTAATGAGGAGATATCCTAACGAGAAGATATCCTAACGTCGGCTTCAGCCCGGTTATGCCACGTCAGCGCACGTGGCACGGTAGCCAACGTTGCCACTAACATTAGAATGTCGAACGCTAAATGAAATGAACCTCAACTGAAGCCTGAAATGTGTTAATTTCCCTTACATACTGCCACCGCAACCTGGAAATGAACAGCGGATTGGAGAGACGGACGGGTGCACCTGTCGGGTGAATGTCTGGTTAGACCGCAAACCGTCCGTCTTAGACCGGCCCGTCTAACCGCTTCCGTCTAACAGGACTTGAGGCTTAGAGACAGCGTTCTTCCAGACACATTACAGTAAAAAAATCCTGCTTATGAATTAGTTTCGTAAAAATAACGAACAAACAACGTTTTTTAACATTAAATTAACGATTTTTCAACATAAGCTGCCAGTTTGTTTGCGTACTCGGGAATAACTGGTGCTAGATAATTGAATTGAGGTACTTATTAAACATTGATAGTTTAAATGAATATAAGTTGTATCATTTATAAATACCTTTCATAGTCTGAACTAACTTGCAATAAATTGTATCAACTTTTAAACGGTATTTAACTTTGCCCTTAATAAATGGTCGCTTGACTTTACCCATAATCGGGGGCATGTTCCTTGTAGATCCCTCGTGTGTGTTGACCCATGAATGCATGGGTCCATAATTTGGGCCCTCGACTTAGGTCTTCAGTCTTCCCCCCTCATAGAGGAGGCCCCCTATTGATAAAAACTATAGATTAAGATCTCTGATTGCATGGGACTCTGATATCTGACCTATATAATGAAGTACTATGCAAATTTCCCACCACTGACTATCAGACCGCAAAGATTAAGGGGAGCGTCTGCCCCAAAAAAGATCTGGGATATCAACAGACAGATCGATTCAAAATTTGGTACACGTATGTAACACGGAATTCGTTTTTTTTTGTTCCTGTGAATTTTTCGAAAAATGAAAGAAAACGTGAAATTCCTAGAAAACAGCCAAAAAGTGAGTATTGTATAAATCTATCTCCTCCTAGGATTTTCAAGCTACAACATCGAGACACAGATCATTCGATGCGTAAAGACCATATCTACGAATAGAGGAAAGTTTTTTTTTTAATTCCTCATTTTTGTGAGTGTGGGGGCATTTTTTCCAAAATGTTTCGGAGTTTTCCAATTTCACCCCCGCCCGCCCTCCTTTTTGCAAAATAAAATCCGAACTATAACGAAATTGGAAAAAAAGCCTCCCTGTAGTTGTAGATATTTTATTTGTAAATCGAACGGTATATGTCTCATTGATGTAGCTTCAAAACTCTAGGAGGAGATAGGTTTGCAGTGACAAAAAGTTATTTTTTCAGGAGGGTCCGACAAAGTCGCGCGCGCCTCGAAAAAGACATTCAAGGGTGCAAGGTTGCAAGACTAGACGATATTTGAGCTCAATTTCTGTCAAGGATGGTGTGAACGACGGCACGAGAACCATCCCATACGACTGCAGACGGATAACTTAAGCACAGCGCGTTCAGACTAGCTATTTAAGTGTGCTACCGGTAATTTCGGCCTATATTTAATGTTGAAGAACTCCACCACCCCTAACCCTTTCGAGCTCTGTCGTAAACGCATAAATCAACGTACAGAGATGGTTTTGGTACCGTTATATGCGTCAGAATGTAAGCTTTAAGATGAGTATAAAAACCGAAAAAGTCAAAATATTTGATTTTCGGGCAGACGCTCACCAGCTCTGACGTGGGCGTTATATTAGTTGTGACCGTCAGGTAAGCTGCTGATCCGGACTTGCGTACTGGTTCCTCTTATTGGATCTTGACTCCGACGCCAGGGTGAGTTGCGTGCGATAGTGGTGAAATTTGATTACTTAGTGAAATATCGTGATTATTGTGAATATTAGGATTTGTCATGTGTAGGTATTTACTTTTGCTTTCTGTTGTAGGATCGTGCGTTTTTTCTCAACACTCCATGCTGTAGCTCGCTCCTCGCTTTTTAGCTGTCTCAGCGCATTCGACTTGAATTAGCTCTCGTGTTCGAGTTTTAATTATTTTTCCGCTTCCTTTAGTTGTTTTTTCCTATTTTCGCACCCGTTGTATTCGATTTGCAAAAATTTGCCGATTATCTTTAATACATTGAAGTAAGCTTGTTATTTGAGTTTTCAATCCGTCCAGCCCAAGTCTTGCTTATATACTGGAAGCCAATAGGGAAGCAGCTTTAAATTTCCGGTCATTGGTGGGCGTGACAATTAAGACCATCCGAACTTTCAAGGTGACGCAATTTGTAATTCGGAAAGTTAAGTCTAGTGGCTAGATCGTCACATGTCCTTAATTTCGACCTTTGTTGGAATCTTGATTATGGATCCTCGATTGCTGCCCTTGATTGATACCCTTAATCGCCCCTTGACCGTTCCGCCGTTGCCGTTAAACGCGTAAATTGTTAATTACTTAGCGCTCGCTGACCGCCGGACGCCCGACGCCGGCGGCGCGAAAGCTCAACTCGAGACCGCGGAACGGACGCAATTTAGTGAATGAAATACGCTATACAAGTGCGTAGGGCGGATACGTGAGTGATATGAAAGGGATACGTGAGTGATATGAGAGGGATAGGTGAGTGATATGAGAGGGATAGGTGAGTGATATGAGAGGGATACGTGAGTGATATGAGAGGGATAGGTGAGTGNAGGATTCCTTACATTAAGTTACTATGTTGGTAGGATTCCTTACATTAAGTTATTATGTAGGTAGGATTCCTTACATTAAGTTATTATGTAGGTAGGATTCCTTACATTTCCCTTCTCTGTCTCTCTCGTGCGGCGGCCGACGTCCCGTGTAAGCGACCTCTTGTTCGAGTGTCTTCGTTTCTGTTACTTTTCACCAGTCCCTCCTTGTCACTTCGTCTCTTTGAGATGCTAACGCTGCTTCCTTCGAGCCAGCTTCAGCGGGCTGGACAACTGAGACATTCCGCCCCTTGTGGGTGATGAATAACTTTATATTTTGAATAATTGAGACCTTCCGCCTTGCTGGCGATGATATATTTTGACCTTTGGTGCGAAAAAGCTTGATAGCTGAAGCGCTAGCAAACCATCATACTACTACTACTTGTAGTTGGTCCTTATGATGATGTTGGTGCTGTTGATGCTGGAGTAACTATTGATTTTTTTTATCGGTTTTGCCGCTGCAATGCATGTTGTTTTTTTATTGAACTTGTGTTGCTGTTTTCGATGCTGTTATTGTAGTCATGCTGACTTCGCGGTTGTTTTGGTAACGCAACACTGCGGGTGTCGGGTGAGACATAGTAAGCGCGATGAACAGTGTACGGACCATTCAGTGTACGGACCATTCAGTGTACGGACCATTGAGTGTACGAACCATTCAGTGTACGGACCATTCAGTGTACGGACCATTGAGTGTACGAACCATTCAGTGTACGGACCATTCAGTGTACGGACCATACAGTGTACGGACCATTCAGTGTACGGACCATTCAGTGTACGGACCATTGAGTGTACGAACCATTCAGTGTACGGACCATTCAGTGTACGGACCATTGAGTGTACGAACCATTCAGTGTACGGACCATTCAGTGTACGGACCATACAGTGTACGGACCATTTAGTGTACGGACCCTTCAGTGTACGTACCATACAGTGTACGGACCATTCAGTGTACGGACCATTCAGTGTACGGACCATTCAGTGTACGGACCCTTCAGTGTACGAACCATGCAGTGTACGGACCATTCAGTGTACGGACCATTCAGTGTACGGACCATTCAGTGTACGAACCATGCAGTGTACGAACCATTCAGTGTACGAACCATTCAGTGTACGGACCATACAGTGTACGGCCCATTCAGTGTACGAACCATTCAGTGTACGGACCATACAGTGTACGGACCATTCAGTGTACGAACCATTCAGTGTACGACAAAAATTATCAAATATCAGTTCATCGTAAACTGCTGTGATACCGAGCATCGTATAACTTACGATCAACGCAAAACATACGAACATCGTATAATAATTTACGAAGATCGTTCTACTGACGAACCTCGTATAACTTACCGACAGCATATAACTTTCGTACATCGTATAAATTACAAACATCGTATAAAGTGAACACCGTATAACTTACATACATCGTATAAAAATGAACATCGCATAACTTATGAAAATCGTACAACTAACAAGCTTCATATAACTTAAATATATCGTTAAACTTTCGTAGCTGCGTACGTTCACTTTCTGCGTATGCAGTTGAGCCGGCACAGCTCGGCCAATGAGAGCGCGCGTTGCAGTGGTGCGCCGCATTGGCTCAGCCAATCAGCGCTGAGGTCAACTTTGCGCGGGAAAATCACCGTACGCAACGCATGAAGGAATGCAGGTCTTGCGTTAAAGCCATGCGGGGTCTTCAATGAACTCATTATTTAGTAAATAAAAAATATATATCTAATGTTTTCATTATATGTTAACAAATACTGAAGTAGAAAATAAATAATCTCTTCATACATACGAACAAATACAGAAGAAGTCATAGTACATAGAAAATCAACGCTTAATCAAGCATGCTGTTAACTATATCCTGCGTAAATTTGATGTAATTTATTTAGAGAATAAACTTAAGGTTTTTATTCTAATTTAACTTAGAACTAGGGAGAACCTAAGGCAACTTTTTAACAAGTAAAAGAAAATATGAACGAATATCAACAGTAAAGCCAAATTCACGCAAACTATACTAAAATTATCGGAAAAACAGATCTTTTTTTTTTTGGTAACCTATAATTAGGAAGAAACACTAAATTCTGGTTACATATGAATAATGTTACCGGTTGTCAACATGGGAGCATAATTATAATTATCATACATATATACGATATTTGAATACAATATAGTACAATAGCGTGATTTAGTGACTACATTTAATTTAATTATCGTGCGCTGGCCAGGGCTGTGCTCGTGCAATGAACTCGCCGCTGGCCGCCGATGGCGCGACCATAAACTTCCTGCAGGCGCGCGGGCGTTGACCCCCCGACACCGTTACTGCGCCGGCACTAACCTGGCGTAGGATGCACTAACCTGGCGTAGGATGCACTAACCTGGCGTAGGATGTACTAACCTGGCGTAGGATGCACTAACCTAACGTACGGAACTACGTACGGAGAACTGCGAATTGAACGTACGGAACTACGTACGAAGAACTGTGAATTGAACGTACGGAACTACGTACGAAGAACTACGAATCGCACGTACGGAACTACGTACGAAGAACTACTAATCGCACGTACGGAACTACGTACCAAGAATTACGAATTGCACGTACGGAACTACGTACGAAGAACTACGAATTGCACGTACGGAACTACGTACGAAGAACTGCGATTCGCACGTACGGAACTACGCACGAAGAACTGCGAATTGCTCGTACGGAACTACGTACGATCTCTGTAAAACGAGCAACGAATTGTACGTAAAAACATGTTTAATTCATCATTTCTCGCCGTCAGTAACGACAAAACTTAAGACGTTTGCTACACAACATCGAGGTCATGCGCTGCAGCCACTTGCTGCAAGCCACATGCCGCACGCTGCTCGCCACATATGCTGCAAGCCACATGTCACATGCCCCATGCGGCAGGCTGCTCGCCACATGTAGCATGCCGCATTTCCTTATGTCTTATGTTCTTATGTCATGTTCAGGACTACCTTATCCGTGGCCACGCTGATGCACCGCATTCGTCGTCCACCGTCCTCAGGCCATCGATAGCCATGTCGATCGCCACCGCGGCCCGGCAACGCTGAACATGACCACCGTGTATCTGCTGTCAGTTGACCCAGCTGATGTAAGATGATGTTGCTGCCGCTTGCTGAGGGCAGTGGGCAAATACGGGCGATGTGGGATCTTGCTCTGCCGGGACCATACTTTCAAAATTCACTTAGTGAACGTAAGTGCTTTATACGCTCGATTTTCTTGTTTATGATTGGTGGATTTGGCTTGAAATGCCGTCAATGATTGGCGGATGAACTTACGATCTCTTTACTTTTTTGGATAGTTCAGGCACAGAAGCGCATCTAAACGTCTCTTGAATATCGTAAGGGAGATTCTCCCCCACTCGGCTCCTCGGACAGTAATTCCTTACGAAGAATCTGAATTCTGGCTGCAGAGCGGTCGTTAATTGGGGGTATCCTGCCAAGTCTCCCCTTCTTTCGTTGTGATACGTCACTATTTTGATGGTCTCACTTTCAAAGTTGGGGATCAGTCCGACTATCTTCTTCCGATTGCACAGTATACGATATACCTCTCTCTTCTCCTCTCGAGTGAATACAGTCCCAGCTTGATGTTTCAACCTGTCCCAGTAGAACAGGTCCCTCATACCGCTGACCCTAGTCGTAAAGGTCTATTGGATTGCCTCCAATTGCCGCACCGCACCAGGCTTATAGCTGCAGCCAAAGCTGGCAGCAATACTCCAGACAATGGTGCACGAGGGCTCTGAAAAGTGGTAATCCTTGGCTCCGCTTCTCTTGTACGGAATGTCCGCCAGATCCCTCCCCAAATCTTCTCTGCCTTTTGCAACAATTGCCCTAATGTGGTCGTCAAACGTAGCTTCAGTACTCTTCTACACTCCGAAATCGCGAACCAGTGTCTTCTCCTTATTTTCTTCAATTTCTGTGCTGTCTGATGCCAAGTAGCGATGCAGCATCCCGACATCAGTAAATGAGACTATCCATGCGTCAAAACTGCCTCACCTTCATTACTTCGGAATTAGTGCCCTTGAATTGCATATTATTCACTAGGACTCAATCGTAGATTGTCGACAAGTCATCCTGTATAACCTCTCGCAGTCTAGGTCGCCTGTATAATCCCTATCAGCACTCTTACATCGTCCGCGAACAACGATGTGGATGCATGAGTAAGTACTAAGTCGATGTTGGGGATGTGGATGAGGAAGAGGATGGGTCTAGGCTTCAAGCCTTGTGGCACTCCGCTTTTCCCTCTCCCTCCTCGATTTAGAGTCACCAATTGCGACAGCTTGTACCCTGTCTGTTGGAAAGTTGGGAATACATGCTATCAGGCTTAATCCTACCACAAGTCGCCTCTGCCTTCTGAAGCCACATGCCACACCCCACACGCTGCACGCTGCATGCGACACGCCGAACGCTGCACGCCACACATGCCACACGCTGCACGCCACACATGCCACACTCGCCATACGCCACACGCAACATGCCACATCCCACACACGTCGCACTGGTCGTCCTTGTAACAGTTCTGGCGCGCGGGTCACGCGGTCCACCGCAGCTGCCGCATTCCCGCCACTGCAATGATGGTGATGATTAATGAGATGATGGTGATGATTAATGCTGATATAAGAGATGATGGTGATGATTAATGCTGATACAAGAGATGATGGTGATGATGACTTTAAAGTGATAATGATGATGATGGGAGCTAACAAAACTAAGCATGACGGCGTCCAGCCGCTCATGAAACAGCCGTCGGAGTTTCAGATCATGACGTCATTAGGCCTTTCCAAGGATGCAATTAAGTCCTGTCGGAAATATTCTTAAGCCCCTTGAATAATTTTGTTTTCAGTTATTACTATTATATGCCTAATTAATGCTCATTTGATTTACTTTAATTTTTTATACAAAAGAGGCTGACGAATTAATATAATGAGGTCTAAATATAATTTCAAATAAATAGTCGCACAAGCAGTCATTATTAACTTGACTGTTATCATAAATCTATGCACGCCTATAAATCTGTACGCACACCTCTTCGTGCTGTACGCGCACCTCTTCGTACAGTACGCACACCTCTTCGTACAGTACGCACACCTCTTCGTGCTGTACGCGCACCTCTTCGTGCTGTACGCACACCTCTACGTTCAGTACGCACCGCTGTACGCAAGCTGTTCATGCTTCCCGCCAAAGCACGGCAGCCTTGGTGGATCTGGCCGACCTTGGGGCGACCATAGCGGCCACCTGCCTCGAGGAAACCGCTATATAAATCCGCTATATCCACGCGCTAAAACCGCTATAGTCGCGCGCCAAAACCGCTATATCCACACGTCAAAACCGCTATATCCACACGCCAAAACCGCTATACCCACACGCCAAAACCGTTATATCCACACGCCAAAACCGCTATATCCACACGCCAAAACCGCTATATCCACACGCCAAAATCGCTATATCCACACGCCAAAACCGTTATATCCACACGTCAAAACCGCTATATCCACACGCCAAAACCGCTATATCCACACGCCAAAAAATCCATGCGTCAAAACTGCTATATCCATGTATCAAAACTGCTATATCCATGCGTCAAAACTGCTATACGGCTATACCCATGCGTCAAAACTGCTATATCCATGCGTCAAAACTGCTATACCCATGCGCCAAAACCGCTATATCCACGTGCAAAAACTGCTATATCCACGCGCCATAGCCGCTAAATCCAACCAGGCGCTGCCAATTCACTAAAAATATAACTCAGTACTCACTCCAGTGAGTGACAGAGAGCGCATTTTCTCGTCGACGAAACATGAAGTCACGGAGGGACAGACGAACGGAAAGACGGACATGGCGAGCACAATAGTGCATTTTTTCATAAATGAGAAAATGCGGTAAAAAGGAACTGCTACTCACACCGAGGAAGACAGTGCGTCAAGTTGTCTCAATAGTGACGCACTTTCTTTCTAACTCACATTACTTGCACAGCGCGAACGTTAGCATTGATGCATTTTTTGCGGGTCAGAACTGGGTCAGAGTGATTCGTTTAGGTATAAAATTTGTATCGCTATTGGGAAAAGTCTTGCATATTTCTCGACTGCAAGACAGCGGCCGGCGGAGGGCACGCCAGCACCGGATGTTGCGTCACTCTTTGCAGGCAGAATCAAGACGCAATCTGAATAATGACTCAGGCGGGAAGTGCGTTGCTTTCAATGATTCCATAATTCATATATTAACTTTTGATACAAGATAAAAATAATGATTAACTTAGAGTTTTGTCAAATGAAAGGTCGAATCATAAAATGAGATACTTCTTCTTGTGATGTGGGTGAGTCACGCGACCTTCACGCGCTGCACGTGCCCAGGCCACGTGTCCATGTCGAGGATCTCAACCAATCAGCGAGCTTCCCGCCAAAACTGCATTGCATCAGGACGCGCAGCAATACTTGGGCAGCCTCTCCGCGCTGACATCTAGTCCCGAGGTTTGGTCCACGGTACAACGGCCCTGAGGTTTGGTCCACGGTACCACATCCCTGAGGTTTGGTCCACGGTACCACATCCCTGAGGTTTGGTCCACGGTACCACATTCCAGAGGTTTGGTCCACGGTACCACGTCCCTGAGGTTTGGTCCACGATACCACATTCCTGAGGTTTGGTCCACGGTACCACGTCCCTGAGGTTTGGTCCACGGTACCACATCCCTGAGGTCCATGGTCCACGATAATCGTGTACATAAAAGTTCATTTAAATTTAAAAACTATTTTTTTTTCATAATCATCGTCTTTAGAAAGTTTACAGAAAATTACATCATGAAACTCCAAGAAAAAGAAGGCTTATAAATACCAGTAGAAGTGAAGTAAAGATTTCAATACCCGAGGTAACGCAGACAAAGAGTTACTCATCGTCCATTTGAATATGAAAGTTATTTATTGCAAGAAAGTTTACTTGATTGAGTGGATCGTTAAGGCAAGCGGCGCGAAGGCTGGCTACCGGCACGCTGCCACCCGCTCAGCCAGCGCAACATTCATTAACATAAAATATTTCTGGATCTAGTGTTGAGGAATATAGCTTCATCAAACACTATATGCTGAATATAGTGCAATATATGCTGAATATAGCTGATGATGCTTGGAATATAGCTTCCAAGTCAAACTTCTTTCAAAAAAGCTATCCTCAATCTTGGACAAGAATAATTATGCTTCGAAATTATAATTTCATTCATTTCCGTTTTAATCTTTTCTCCCAGCTTTATGATCATTCGTGCAGGAAAATACGTCGCTGGCGCACATGTGCTCTAAGCAAAGCGGCAATTGGAATGTTGATCTACGTATTATCAAAATGCCTATTTCTGACGGCAATAATATATGTCACAGTGAATTTTATAATGACTGCATAAATAAATAATAATTATAATAAACAGTTCAACAACAATGCTGTTGGAGTGATAGGCGGCAAGAACAAAACAAGATCTATAGATAAATGACAGCATGAAAATCAGCGTGACAAACGTCACGCTAGAAGACCGTACTCTTTGTGCAGCAGAGTGAAGTGATTAATGTGAGTGAAGTGGTTAAGGTGAGTGAAGTGGTTAAGTTGAGTGAAGTGGTTAAGGTGAGTGAAGTGGTTAAGGTGAGTGAATTAGAATATTAGTGAACATATTCAATAGGGAACAAAACAATTGGTAAATAATGTGAGTTCTAACCATTACGTATCAGGCAGTTGACCGCACATACTACTTTAATTCAACCCTTGATCCTGCGTCGCCCAACTGGCCACTCTGCTGTGTGTTCAACACCCAGAGAAATGTGTGAGTTATTTTCCAAATAACAAAAAAAAAATTTTACCCGCGAGTAGGTCATCTTGACCCAGTTTGGCCCGACGTAGAATAGTTCTACGTCGTCGAAATGTTGAGCTGTGGGTGAGAAAGTACTTCATTATTGGGATAATATTACCCATTCATTACTCTCAGTGAAGATAGCTTAGCTCACCTGGAGGAGCGAGACACGCCTTACTTGACCCACTCATTTATATGAGTGATCATATACTTGGAATAACGCTATAATATATAATATATACTCACTTATGTACCTCCACCATGCGCGTGACTCACATATGAACCTCCACCATGCGCATGACTCACTTATGAACCTCCACCATGCGCATGACTCACTTATGAACCTCCACCATGCGCATGACTCACTTATGAACCTCCACCATGCGCGTGACTCACTTATGAACCTCCACCATGCGCGTGACTCACTTATGAACCTCCACCATGCGCGTGACTCACTTATGAACCTCCACCATGCGCATGACTCACTTATGAACCTCCACCATGCGCATGACTCACATATGTACCTCCATCATGAGCATGACTCATTCATGATTCATTCATTATTCATTTAAACCTGAATTTGCAATTCAGATTCAGATGCGTGTGTAAGTAAAGTACGTAATGCGAGAAGGCGATAATTAGTGCACGAATATTTAATTAATAAACAGTCCGTTGTCTATTAATGAACATTAATTAGGTATAATGCTAGCAACGAACTACACTTTAATAAATTTAGCTTCTGAAGAACCTTCGTTATAGTGACATTAATACAAATATGGTTTACAGTGTAAAGAGGCCATTTATGGTGAGGTGACCTCTGATGGTGAGTTGATCTCTGATGGTGAGTTGACCTCTGATGGTGAGTTGACCTCTGATGGTGAGTTGACCTCTGATGGTGAGTTGACCACTGATGGTGAGTTGACCACTGATGGTGAGGTGACCTCTGATGGTGAGGTGACCTCTGATGGTGAGGTGACCTTTGATGGTGAGGTGACCTCTGATGGTGAGGTGACCTCTGATGGTGAGGTGACCTCTGATGGTGAGGTGACCTCTGATGGTGAGGTGACCTCTGATGGTGAATCATCGATTCTTGTGTATAATTGTGAATTGAGTGCTCGCTGACGCAGGGTCATGACACTCAGATCGGTCATTGCGATTAATAAAATCTTTCACTAACGTAAGAAACTAATTGAAAATTCGCGTCGCTCTCGGCAGCTAAAACAAGTTCAATTATCATGTTTTCGCTACAATCCTAGAACATTTAATTATACACGTCAACATCCTAAAATAACAGAAACAATGTACCAAAACATTCGGTATGATCAACCCTCCACTCTTCATAACCCCACTCTTATTATCCTCCTCCTCACCTTCTCCCTCTCCCTCTCCCTCTCCCTCGCCCGATCCCTCTCCCTCTCCCCCAATTGTTCCCTCGGACACACAGCAATGAAGACAATTTTGTACCAGGAAAGACTTACATGTTTGACGTACGAATAACTACTAATCACTGAGTTAATTGCCTATTATCCAGGGCCTATACTTTCAAAAAAAGTTAAGAGATCGTAAGTTCATCAGCCAATCATTGACGGCCTTTCAAGCAAAATCCACCAATCATAGACAAGAAAATAGAGCGTAAGTACTTACGTTCACTTAGCGAGTTGTGAAAGTAAGGCCCCAGGTCGATGCTTCAGTTTTCAGTTATCTAGGATTTGCCTAGGGCCCTGAGCATCAAATGACTAGAAAATAGTTAGTAGTTATGCTAGTGAGACATGAAGATAGTGCTAAGCCAGGCCAGGAATATGTTGTCATCATAGGCTCATGATGAGACTTAATAGTGTCACACTATCCGAGGACTGGGCAGGTACTGACACCATATGACTATTGGCATATAAAATTCATATCTAGTTATATTCATGTCATATAAATCATATTACTGCCATATTTCTATAATATAATTGTCATGTCACTGTCATATAACTGTCATATTACTGTCAGTCTTATTGGTGGTACATAATATATTACCCTCACATTTTTTATAAAAGTCGCATACTGTCATAACTTTCCTGTATAGATGCAAAAATTCTCTCCACATTCCTGTATAGCAGCAAGCATTTTCTCCACATTCCTGTATAGCAGCAAGCATTCTCTACACAATCCTGTATAGCAGCAAGCATTCTCTCCACATTCCTGTATAGCAGCAAGCATTCTCTCCACATTCCTGTATAGCAGCAAGCATTCTCTACACAATCCTGTATAGCAGCAAACATTCGCTCCACATTCCTGTATAGCAGCAAACATTCGCTCCACATTCCTGTATAGATGCAAGCATTGTCACCACACAGCCTTAACAACACAGCACTCAGCACCACACAATTAATACCTCGTATGAGTCGCTCGCTGCACTTCAGTTCATACAATATAACTAAAATGTTTCACAATAGCCGCCCTAATGACCGCGCTTATGTTAACAATTAACAACAATAGGCCTCTCTATAATTTCCCACGTATGAACCCTATTGAAAATTGCGGGAGGTTTTGGCGGCTTTACACCCAAAAAAATTAGTAGGTCATTCTATTAAAATGGCGACACACTTCCTCTACTCCCTGATACTCCTTTCTTTTCCTCCTTCCTTGTTATACTTCCTGATACTCCGTTTTTACGGGTCAAACCTCGTAAGTTTGTGCCACACCAGGTCAAAATTGCATCGCTACTAGGAGAATGTCGCCCTCATTTCTCTGCGTGTATACTGAGAGCATAAAGCTTGTCATCCCTCTTCGAAATTAGGTATATTTATTCGGCGAATTATCGTCAGCCATTAATATGACTGGCCGTCGATAATTTTAGTTTTTTGGTCAAATAATTCCAGTGCTGATATTGTAATGGCCACCCATAACACGCCTAAGACTACCGATGCTGGCCACCCATAACACGCCTATGAGCCGAGACAGCCATAGCAAGCAGTTAACGAATGTGTCTTTTGTGTTACATTAAGCGTGTGTACTTTGTGTTGTGTTAACACTATCCCCGACGTGTCTTTGTGTTGTATTAACACAAAGATATGTGTTTTTGTGCTACTAGAAGCTCAATGTGTTCCCATTCATTTTTCTTTTCCAATAGAAGCGACCCCCTGGAATTCTGTCGATGTTTTCGATCGTCTTTCCTTTCAAGAAATTCATTCGAGGAATTTTTTACTTCTAATTTATGATATATAAATTTGCTATGCAAATTTAAATTTAATATGAAGTCCTTTATTGTTATGAATATGGTTTGTTCTCCAATGGCAACTCTTTCAAAGTAAATAGTTTCAAATTTAGGTTTCAATATGTAAACAAGTTTTTTCGCAATTGAAAGTGTGCCCTGCACAACATTTTTTTTCGCAGAGGAATTAAAAAACGTATAAGGCTCTCAAGTTGTTCTCGATCTGCTAGTTTTTTTTACGATATTTACAATTTTCAGCGCTTCTCTCTTCCAAGTTTGGGATGAATTTAATTTTTATTCGACCAGACTTTGTTGCGTTCTAGTTTCTAAAGTTGCCGTAAAATTGTGGAAGACTGAGTTTCAACGGCGGTTGTAATTTTCTGCGGTTTTCGTAAGTATCTGCCGCGGTTGTAAGTTTTTACCGCGGTAGTTACTTTTTCTACGGTTGTCGTAAGTTTTAACCCCGGTTGTGAGTTTCAACCGCGGTTGTAAGTTTTTACCGCGGTTGTTACTTTTTCTACCGCGGTCTTAAGTTCCAACAGCGATCATAAGTACCTACGGACGTAGAAAATTCTTACTCCTGTCGAAAGTTCCTTCACAGTTTGAGTTCTTACGTTGGTTGTAAGTTCAGGCTGGAGAAGCATAATGACCTGCAGATGGACGAACTGCATCCCTCGTAATTGATGGTGAGAAGCAGGCGAGGGCAACGAGGGCAGACGAGGGTCGCCGGCCGATGATCTTGTTTACGCATCCGTACCCGTGAGGTCATTGGGGTCGCGGGGTCATAGGGGACGCGCAGGAATACCGTGTCATGTGACCCACTTGCTGTAAACAACGCGTGTGGACAGCGGGAGGTGGTCTCAGCCACG
Organism: Hyalella azteca; assembly: GCF_000764305.2. Taxonomy (NCBI): domain Eukaryota; kingdom Metazoa; phylum Arthropoda; class Malacostraca; order Amphipoda; family Hyalellidae; genus Hyalella; species Hyalella azteca. The sequence goes on along the minus strand of NW_025938158.1, from coordinate 175,764 downwards.
ACTGCTGCCGTGGTGTTGGAACCTTGGGCTTAGCCACACCTGGAGGGCTTAGCCACACCTGGAGGGCTTAGCCACACCTGGAGGGCTTAGCCACACATGAAGGAGTTAGCCACACCTGAAGGAGTTAGCCACACCTGGAGGGCTTAGCCACACCTGAAGGAGTTACCCACACCTGAAGGGCTTAGCCACACCTGAGGGAGTTAGCCACACCTGAAGGAGTTAGCCACACCTGGAGGAGTTAGCCACACCTGGAGGAGTTAGCCACACCTGAAGGAGTTAGCCACACCTGGAGGAGTTAGCCACACCTGGAGGAGTTAGCCACACCTGAAGGAGTTAGCCACACCTGGAGGAGTTAGCCACACCTGGAGGAGTTAGCCACACCTGAAGGAGTTAGCCACACCTGGAGGAGTTAGCCACACCAGGAGGAGTTAGCCACACCTGGAGGAGTTAGCCACACCTGGAGGAGTTAGCCACACCTGGAGGAGTTAGCCACACCAGGAGGAGTTAGCCACACCTGGAGGAGTTAGCCACACCTGGAGGAGTTAGCCACACCTGGAGGAGTTAGCCACACCAGGAGGGCTTAGCCACACCTGAAGGGCTTAGCCACTCCTGAAGGGCTTAGCCACACCTGGAGGAACTATATATATATAGCCACACCTGAAGGGCTTAGCCATACCTGGAGGAACTATAGCCACACCTGAAGGGCTTAGCCACACCTGGAGGGCTTAGCCACACCGGAAGGAGTTAGCCACACCTGAAGGAGTTTCAAGCCATATATTCAAGTCTCTATAACCAAGTATTAGTTCCTATATGGGCACTTAATTTGTGCCCTTGTGTGGGTCATCCTAACCCACTTTGGCCCAACACAAGAATGCAATGTCTGCTCTCTCTTCGCGCTGTCGGTGAGAAAGTGTGTCACTATTTAGACAACATTACCCACTGATTTTTCTCTGCACGAAATAACAACTTGTTATTTCGTGCCTCAACAATCAACGTTCACATTGTACGAACATACGTCGCGTGGAGGTATACATGAATTGTTTCTTATAGTACATCTTGTACATTCTCTCAGGTCTGTACTTAGTAAATTAGTAAATTAGTGTAGTGTACTTTGTAAATTTTCTTCTCAGGCTGTACTTTGTACATCTTCATCGCAACCTGTACGTTGTAAATTTTCTTCTTAGGCTGTACTTCACTCCATTACATTTGCTCCACTGATCCACTTAATATTTATATGCTAGTCATTTTCATTGCCTTAATTTGTTGTCTCTTAAACTGTTGTCCTTTTTTTCTGTTATATTTCTTCTTGTATCTTTGTCAGTGTTGTCTTTGTCAGTGTTGTCTTTGTTAGTGATTTCTATGTCACTGTTATCTTTGTCAGTGTTGTCTTTGCCAGTATTGTCTTTGTTAGTGTTGTCTTTGTCAGTGATGTTTTAGTCAGTGTTGTCTTTGTTAGTGTTGTCTTTGTCAGTGTTGTCTTTGTTAGTGTTGTCTTTGCCAGTATTATCTTTGTCATTATTGCCTTTGTCAGAGTTGTCTTTGTCAGTGTTGTCTTTGTTTGTGTTGTCTTTGCCAGTTATGTCTTCATCAGTGTTGACATTGTCTCTAAGTACCTACAATGCTATTCCTACCAGAAGCGCCATGCCGGCAATTTCAAAGGCTTATTAGTCTTTGTGCCGCCGTTGGCCGCTGTTATCTTTTCTGTTGAATTGATGATAAGCGATCAGCCATTAGCGGCCGTCACAGCTGCACGTCACAGCTGCACGTCACTGCTGCACGTCACAGCTGCACGTCACTGCTGCACGTCACTGCTGCACGTCACAGCTGCACGTCACAGCTGCACGTCACAGCTGCACGTCACAGCTGCACGTCACAGCTGCACGTCACAGCTGTACGTCACAGCTGCACGTCACAGCTGCACGTCACAGCTGTACGTCACAGCTGTACGTCACGGCTGACATGCGGGCGCCGGCAATCAATAAGTGTGACCGTTACACAGCCTTGCCCTTAGTAGCCTTACCCTTGGTAGCCTTACCCTTGATAGCCTTACCCTTGGCGGCAATACCCTTAAAGACATTACCCACGGTATCCTTACCCTTTGTAGCCTTGTCTTTAGCATCCTTATCCTTGGTAGCATTGTCTTTTGTAGCCTTGCTTTTGGTAGCCTCCCCTTGATACCCTTACCCTTGGTATAGCCTTACCCTTGATAGCCTTACCCTTGGTAGCCTTACCCTCGATAGCCTTGCCCTTGATAGCCTTACCCTCGTTATTCTTGCCCTTGATGGCCTTACCCTCGTTATTCTTGCCCTTGATGGCCTTACCCTCGTTATAGCCTTGCCCTTGATAGCCTTACCCTTGATAGCCTTACCCTTGGTAGCCTTACCCTCGATAGCCTTACCCTCGTTATTCTTGCCCTTGATGGCCTTACCCTCGTTATTCTTGCCCTTGATGGCCTTACCCTCGTTATAGCCTTGCCCTTGATAGCCTTACCCTTGGTAGCCTTACCCTTGGTAACCTTACCCTTGGTAGCCTTACCCTTTGAAGCCTTACCCTCGGTAACATTTTACATGGTCACGGTATTGTGAACTCTACCATTCACTGTACGTTCTTCACTTAACCCTCTGGTTGTAAATACTGCCCCACTACTATGAGCGTCATGGTATGTATTAATTAAATGTATTGCATGCCGCGTATTACTTATACAAGGTTGAATGGATTATGTGTAGTTGTAGGAGCTGGTTGTTTCATCGTCGTCTGTTTAGTGTACATGATTTTTATTAGCTGAAAATATTTTAATACATTTTATTGCATTTGTTATTTCGTACCTGATATAATTCATCTCATACTTAGTGGATGTTCATGGGGCACTTCTGAGATAAGTGGTGGATACGTGCCGGATAAATGAGAGATACGTGCCTTATATAAGAGGGATACGTACTAGATATAATAGATAAGAGATACGTGCCTTTTATAAGAGGGATATGTACTAGATATTATAGATAAGAGATACGTGCCATTTATAAGAGGGATACGTACTAGATATAATACATAAGAGATACGTGCCTTTTATAAGAGGGATATGTACTAGATATTATAGATAAGAGATACGTGCCATTTATAAGAGAGATACGTACTAGATATAATAGATAAGATATACGTGCTATTTATAAGAGAGATATATGCTAGGTATAATAGATAAGAGATACGTGCCTGAGTGGTTCAGGGCACGGGAAAGGATACGTGAGACACGCCCGACACGTTCCCACGCGTGCCCGTGCCCGCGGCCGTTACGGGTGCGCGCGTGCCCGTCCGTTAAGCCGCCGCCCGTTTTTTCGGTTGACGGTTTATTTTTAGCCGCCGTGAAGGAAGCCGCCGCTGCTCACTTCCCGGCCACTTCCGCCTGCCACTTCCGCCTGCCACTTCCCTTAAATATTTACTTCGCTCTGCCTTTACTTTAAGATTATTTTAAAGTTAAGAAAATACAAAAAAAGTTAATTTCATTCAATGAAATTATTCATATATCTTAATTCAATTGCTTTAAAATTATAAATTTGCAAGCCTTTGATTTTATAGCTTTTATATTTGATGTAAGATATAATAAGCATATTTACATATGTATGCATAATGTTTTATAGTTCTTTTGTATGAAATGTTTATTTTAAAGGTTTAAGCTGTCGTTGCGACTGACGATGAGTATAGGGTTTTTTACTCGCTTGTGTGATAACCAGCGTCGCTTAAATATTGTTCAAGAGCTATAATAAATTAACTGTTTTCAATGTAGTCTGTAAAATAGATGCTGGTTTATTACTTTTATGTGTAGTCAGTAAAGTAAATATTGGGTTACTACTTAAAAAGCTCATGAAAACTAGGGCACTGCATTCTTTTAAAGCTCTTGGCTGTATAACGATATGAACTAATAATTGGTCTTGCATGTGAAAGATATCGTTAAGTATTATTAATGTAACATTATTAGGCGAAGATAATTGTTTAAAAGTTGATTATATTGTTATTTTTGTTTAGACTTTTCGGAAGGGAAAGTGCTGAAGGTGGCGATTGGTGTGGCGAAGAAACCCGGAGCAGAAGCATGTGCTGTGCTATGATGTGATATCTAAATAAAGACTGTGAACATTTAGATTAAATGTTATCTTGATCATGATTATATTATTATACGTTATAAGTTTACAGATTTTTATTTGGTTCTTTAAGGTAAGCTACAATTCCCATTACTCAAGCTAACTCACAGACTTGCGGTGAGACCAAAATTGCACACCAATTAGATGGAAGCTATAACTGAAGCGGTAACGTTCATCAGTGTTCATTCCTCATATTTTACAGCACGATGACTATTTATTTATTTTTATTTCAAAGACAGCGATTTAATGAAATACTTCAGAAATTATTCATCAGGAAGCCAGAAATGATACAGTCATGTTTGCTAGTTGGTGAGCGTTAGCGCCATATTTCGGAATTTATCTCTGTATTGTAAACATTCGTGTTCATTAAATTAAAATATTACGCTTAACATTTATATATGTTCTTTAAAATTAATTTTATTCAGTGTCGTATTTACGATTCGCCGTTTAACTCGAACGCAAAGAGAAGCGCTAAAAGTGAAGCCTGAGTAATCTTTTTCCAGGAAAGATATCTCCCATTTTATTATCAATTTTTCCCATCGGGATGAAATAATGGCTGTTAAAATTCTAGTGGAGTCATAAACAACGCATGGAATTTAAAACTTAAACTTACTCCATTAGGAAGTAAATAGAAACATCGGGGTGCTACCGATGACGCTTGCGGCCGCCTTGTTCTTCCGTAACTCGCATACGAGACGCCGATAACTCACCCATGCTCCGATAAATCTCCTATAGGGCGCCGATAAATCCCCTATAGGGCGCCGATAAATCTCCCATAGGGTGCCGATAACTCTCCTTTGGGGCGCAGATAGCTCGCCTACAGGGCACTAATAATCCGCCCATGTTCGGCCGAAAACTTAGACGCATATACTCCACCTATACACATACTACGTCCAGATATATGGCTCCTCTACACGACGTCCCTAAGAAATCAAGTGTCAATCAAATTCCGTCGATAACCAACCTTTATATGCCACTCATTACCCCTCACTAGTTTACATCTCACTAGTTTACCCCTTGCTAGTTTACCCCTTGCTAGTTTACCCCTAACTAATTTACCCTCACCAATTTACCCTCACGAGTTAACCCCTCACTAGCTTACCCCTCACTAGTTTACCACCCCCCCCTAGCTTACCCCTCACTAGTTTACCCCTCACTAGTTTACCCCTCACCAGTTTACCCCTCACTAGTTTACCCCTCCCTAGCTTACCCCTAACCAGTTTTCCCCTCACCAGTTTACCCCTCACTACTTTACCCCTCACTGGTTTACCCCTAACCAGTTTACCCCTCACCAGCTTACCCCTCACTACTTTACCCCTCACTGGTTTACCCCTCTCTGGTTTACCCCTCACCAGTTTACCCCTCACCGGTTTACTCCTCACCAGTTTACCCCTCACTAGTTTACCCCTCACCAGTTTACCCCTCACTAGTTTACCCCTCCCTAGCTTACCCCTCACCAGTTTACCCCTCACTACTTTACCCCTCACCAATTTACCCGTCACTAGTTTACCTCTTACTAGTTTACCTCTCACCAGTTTGCCCTTCATTAGTTTACCCCTCACTAGTTTACCCCTCACCAGTTTACCCGTCACTAGTTTACCTCTAACCAGTTTACCCGTCACGAGTTTACCCCTCACCAGTTTACCCCTCACCAGTTTACCTCTTACTAGTTTACCTCTCACCAGTTTGCCCTTCATTAGTTTACCCCAGTTTACCCCTCACCAGTTTACCCGTCACTAGTTTACCTCTAACCAGTTTACCCGTCACGAGTTTACCCCTCACCAGTTTACCCCTCACCAGTTTACCCCTCACCAGTTTACCCGTCACTAGTTTACCTCTCACCAGTTTACCCGTCACTAGTTTACCTCTCACCAGTTTACCCGTCACGAGTTTACCCCTCACTAGTTTACCCTTCACTAGTTAACCCTCACTAGTTCACCCCTCACTAGTTTACCCCTCACCAGTTTACCCCTCACTAGTTTACCCCTCACTACTTTACCTCTCACCAGTTTACCCCTCACTAGATTACCCCTCACCAGTTCACCCCTCACTACTTAACCCCTCACCAGTTGACCCCTCACTAGTTTACTCATCACCAGTTTACCCCTCACCAGTTTACCCCTCTTCAGTTTACCCCTCACCAGTTTACCCCTCACCAGTTAACCCCTCTCTAGTTTACCCTCCTCCCTATATGGCGCCCATGGTCCGCCAGTCCCCAACTTCATGGCGCCCACGGGACGCTACAAAGGACCCGCCTCAGCGCCCACCGCTTTACGATCCGCGCAGAAATGCGGGCGCTTTTTGCGACATGTTTAGCGCACGCGACAGCGCAGGTGTTGGGGCTCGGTGTGGATAAAATTAATAATACCTAAGTGATGGAGCTAAATAATACTTAGTGATGGAGAAGCAATCTAAATAATACTTAGTGACGGAGAAGTAATCTAAATAATTCTTAGTGGTGGAGAAGCAATCTAAATAATACTTAGTGGTGGAGAACTAATCTAAATAATACTTAGTGACGGAGAAGTAATCTAAATAATACTTAGTGGTGGAGAAGCAATCTAAATAATACTTAGTGACGGAGAAGTAATCTAAATAATACTTAGTGGTGGAGAAGCAATCTAAGTAATACTTAGTGATGGAGAAGCAATCTAAGTAATACTTAGTGATGGAGAAGCAATCTTAATAGTACTTAGTGGTGGAGAAGCAATCTAAATAATACTTAGTGGTGGAGAATCAATCTAAAAAATACTTAGTGGTGGAGAATCAATCTAAAAAATACTTAGTGGTGGAGAATCAATCTAAAAAATACTTAGTGGTGGAGAAACAATCTAAAAAATACTTAGTGGTGGAGAACTAATCTAAAACATACTTAGTGGTGGAGAACTAATCTAAAACATACTTAGTGGTGGAGAACTAATCTAAAACATACTTAGTGGTGGAAAACCAATCAAAATAATACTTAGTGGTGGAGAACCAATCTAAAAATACTTAGTGGTGGAGAACCAATATAAATAATACTTAGTGGTGGAGAATCAATCTAAAAAATAGTTAATGGCGGAGAATCAATCTAAAAAATACTTAGTGGTGGAGAATCAATCTAAAAAATACGTAGTGGTGGAGAATCAATCTAAATAATACTTAGTGGTGGAGAATCAATCTAAAAAATAGTTAATGGCGGAGAATCAATCTAAAAAATACTTAGTGGTGGAGAATTCATCTAAAACATACTTAGTTGTGGAAAACCAACCAAAATAATACTTAGTGGTGGAGAACCTATACTAAAATACTTAGTGGTGGAGAACCAATATAAATAATACTTAGTGGTGGAGAACTATATTTTAATGGTATATACCTGAGTAATGGAGATCACAAGGTAAATGGAATAGATCTTTAATTTAATTAGACTATCCCTGTAGCACTGATCTATCCCATTGGCTGACATTATGTTGAAGATATACATACATACCCTTCACCGCTGCAGGCACCGTATGTGCAATTACGGTATCTCGTATCTGTACGTGTATAACCTCTCGCTTTTATCATTTCTCTCCCAGTTATAATTATCACTCTTGCTTACATGTGAGAGATATAATTATTTATAATGATATTGTATTTCTTTCGTTGGAGTTTGTCTGATTTTTGTTTGAGTTCGTTTTACTGGCGCTAGGGTTCGTTTTAATAGCGCTAGGGTTCGTTTTACTAGCGCTAGGGTTCGTTTTACTAGCACTAGGGTTCGTTTTACTAGCGCTAGGGTTCGTTTTACTAGCACTGGGGTTCGTTTTACTAGCACTAGGGCTGTCTCTTATACACATCTAGATGTGTATAAGAGACAGACCCTACCCTCACCCTACCCTCACCCTACCCTCACCCTACCCTCACCCTACCCTCACCCTACCCTTACCCCTACCCTCACCCCTACCCTCACCCCTACCCTCACCCTACCCTTACCCCTACCCTCACCCCTACCCTCAACCCTACCCTCACCCTACCCTTACCCCTACCCTCACCCCTACCCTCAACCCTACCCTCACCCTACCCTCACCCTACCCTTACCCCTACCCTCACCCCTACCCTCACCCCTACCCTCACCCTACCCTTACCCCTACCCTCACCCCTACCCTCAACCCTACCCTCACCCTACCCTTACCCCTACCCTCACCCCTACCCTCAACCCTACCCTCACCCTACCCTTACCCCTACCCTCACCCCTACCCTCAACCCTACCCTCACCCTACCCTTACCCCTACCCTCACCCCTACCCTCAACCCTACCCTCACCCTACCCTTACCCCTACCCTCACCCCTACCCTCAACCCTACCCTCACCCTACCCTTACCCCTACCCTCACCCCTACCCTCAACCCTACCCTCACCCTACCCTTACCCCTACCCTCACCCCTACCCTCAACCCTACCCTCACCCTACCCTTACCCCTACCCTCACCCCTACCCTCAACCCTACCCTCACCCTACCCTTACCCCTACCCTCACCCCTACCCTCAACCCTACCCTCACCCTACCCTCACCCTACCCTTACCCCTACCCTCACCCCTACCCTCAACCCTACCCTCACCCTACCCTTACCCCTACCCTCACCCCTACCCTCAACCCTACCCTCACCCTACCCTCACCCTACCCTTACCCCTACCCTCACCCCTACCCTCACCCCTACCCTCACCCTACCCTTACCCCTACCCTCGAATCTCGTTGAAGGATCGTGCCTGTCAGAAGGATGACGTGTCATCCCTCACGCGCTGCCCTCGGTTGGTCCTCGTCGAGCGTTAATTTATCTAACATTTACATCAGCTTCACTTCATTCACTCCTTATAATAAATTTATAATAATTCATATAATATAATATAATTCATTCGTTATAATTCACTCAATATTCATCTTATCAGCTTCAATTTAGTCATTCGTTATAATTGATTTAGTATTGTCATCAGCTGCATTTTAAATATTTATTATAATTATCAACAATTATTGTCCATGAGAAAATAGTGTATCAGTATTGTTTATGATGGATGGTTTGGCGCTCTGTTGTATTTATTTCAAATTAATTTAAAATTTTTGATCCTAAATTCATTTATTTACGACCACATTATTATGCCAAAAAAATTTTTAAACAAAGCTATAAAAATGTCACTTTACTTTTCATTTACTTCTGGTTCGTGATTACAAATTGGCCGCCGATAGCGCGCCTGTAATTGAGCGGCCTCTGATCTATCACCTCTTGATTAAAAAAAAAACAATAACTGAATTATTGAACAATAAACCTGAATAATTGAGCGACCGTTAGCGCTTATCTCACCCGCACCCCCCCCCCCCCTCCATACGGCCGCTGATAAGAAGCGTCGACATGAACACTTGGCACGTCTTGACGCGCCTTGACCACACGTCAAGACCTGACAACTGCACGTCACTTGACGCGCCTTGACCACACGTCAAGACCTGACAACTGCACGTCACTTGACGCGCCTTGACCACACGTCAAGACGTGACAACTGCACGTCACTTGACGCGCCTTGACCACACGTCAAGACGTGACAACTGCACGTCACTTGACGCGCCTTGAC
>NW_025938158.1:114768-165864 GCF_000764305.2 Hyalella azteca | reverse complement strand
GACACGTCACAAAAAAGTTTTCTATCCCTCGCAAGTATATAAACCATGGAAAGTAGCGGCTGTCTCTTATACACATCTAGATGTGTATAAGAGACAGGTCTTGACGCGCCTTGACCACACGTCAAGACCTGACAACTGCACGTCACTTGACGCGCCTTGACCACACGTCAAGACGTGACAACTGCACGTCACTTGACGCGCCTTGACAACACGTCAAGACCTGACAACTGCACGTCACTTGACGCGCCTTGACCATACGTCAAGACCTGACAACTGCACATCACTTGACGCGCCTTGACCACACGTCAAGACCTGACAACTGCTCGTCTGTCACGCAACAATGGGCGACTGTTTCCGAATCTCTCGGGGGAGGAGGTATGGGGAGGAGGTATGGGGACTGTCTCTTATACACATCTAGATGTGTATAAGAGACAGTGTATGGACTGTGTACTTGCCTTGTATGGACTGTGTACTTGCCTTGTATGGACTGTGTACTTGCCTTGTATGGACTGTGTACTTGCCTTGTATGGACTGTGTACTTGCCTTGTATGGACTGTGTACTTGCCTTGTATGGACTGTGTACTTGCCTTGTATGGACTGTGTACTTGCCTTGTATGGACTGTGTACTTGCCTTGTATGGACTGTGTACTTGCCTTGTATGGACTGTGTACTTGCCTTGTATGGACTGTGTACTTGCCTTGTATGGACTGTGTACTTGCCTTGTATGGACTGTGTACTTGCCTTGTATGGACTGTGTACTTGCCTTGTATGGACTGTGTACTTGCCTTGTATGGACTGTGTACTTGCCTTGTATGGACTGTGTACTTGCCTTGTATGGACTGTGTACTTGCCTTGTATGGACTGTGTACTTGCCTTGTATGGACTGTGTACTTGCCTTGTATGGACTGTGTACTTGCCTTGTATGGACTGTGTACTTGCCTTGTATGGACTGTGTACTTGCCTTGTATGGACTGTGTACTTGCCTTGTATGGACTGTGTACTTGCCTTGTATGGACTGTGTACTTGCCTTCTATGGACTGTGTACATGCCTTGTATGGACTGTGTACATGCCTTGTATGGACTGTGTACTTGCCTTGTATGGACTGTGTACTTGCCTTGTATGGACTGTGTACTTGCCTTGTATGGACTGTGTACCTGCCTTGTATGGACTGTAACATGTCTTGTATGGACTGTGTACTTGTCCTGCAGGTCCTCCGAACAGAGCTGTGTGCCCCACACAGCTCACGTGTGTTCTGTGTGGATGACACAGGAGGCCCAGGTTCCGGTCATTAGTCCGGGCAGTTTTACCGTCCCGCCTCGTGACCCGAGCCGGGGTCATTGGGGTCACGGAGGTCAAGCTTCTCGTGTAGTTTAAAATTTTCGACCGAGTTCGAGTTTTTTTTTATTTTGGAATACAAGATATAATTTAGAACATTTATATTTGAACAGTATATATAAATGAGGGAAACACTGGAACTTCGCTGCAATTAAACGATACGCAATATCTCTGGCGTTTGTGAACACTCAGAAATACAGGCGAAATTTTATCCAAATTCAGACGCACTTTTTTGCCTTGTGTAAGTCTGATCTGAACAAGTTTGCTCGTCTAAGAGGACATTTCAGTATTTTTTTTTTTTGGCTTTAACTGTGTACTTGAACGGTCACCCGAATTTCCACTGTACCTAGTTTTGTGCCACATTTTCCTAAATATTTACTTACGGTCTTTCTTTGTTGTGCACAACCGCTCTCTGTCACTCACTGCAAAAGTACTGAGTTATATTTTCGTACAAATTGACCCATACATTCGCCTGAGGGCTTTTTTTGCCTCACCGGCCCTGAAATATTGTCACAACATTTATTTAAATGTCGATGATAAAATGTATTTATAAGAACATTCGGCAAATATAATATAAATAATACATGTAAATATCGATAAAATTTGTTCATAGAAATATTTGCAAGATGGAAGGTAAATAATTCATGTATTTAATTAATGCACACGATGAATGTGTGGGAGCTTGTATAGTGCTCCTATATAGTGCCTATATGTATGGTGGAAAACACGGTATACAGACACGGTGTACAGACACGGTATACAGACACGGTATACAGACACGGTATACAGACACGGTGTACAGACACGGTATACAGACACGGTATACAGACACGGTATACAGACACGGTGTACAGGCACGGTATACAGACACGGTATACAGACACGGTATACAGACACGGTATACAGACACGGTATACAAATTCATTAATCAAGTAATAAAACTGAACACATATGCACGCGCGTATATACAATTACACATACAACACACAGACCCAACATACACACCAACATCACACACTAGTGCGCTACACATACAACACACAGACCACACAGGAGTAGTTCCCACACTGTCTGAGCACACAGAGCGTGACGAAAGTTGTGTGTTTTCTTCACTCCTTCCTTCTTTCTTCATTCTTCTTTCCTTACATTCTCTTTTTGCTCTGAATTTCCTCAACTTTCGTCACTTCATCGAATTTATTCTGTAATTCTTCTTCTGAATTTATTCTCTTATTCAGAATATGTAGCTTATTCAGTTCATTCTTTGCTTCTTCTGATTCTCTGTACACTGTTAGAAAAATGACCGTTAACGGTATTACCGGCATTTCAGTGGCCGGTCGGCACGTGAAAAGAAACACTGTTTCACCGTTCTTATTCCAATTTAACACCAGAAATCCGTAAAACATCTGATAAAAACGGCAAAACCGTTCATTTTCACGGGGCGACCGGCCACTAGGATGCCGGTGGGACCGTTTTTTCACCGTTTTTTCTAACAGTGTATTAGTTTATATTTATTTGCTTCTATTTTGATGCCTGTATTAGCGGTGTAGTTAGTTGGTCTCTTTACTTCCATTTACTTCACTCCTTGCTTGTATTTCTTCTTTGGTTAATAAATGAATCATGAAATTAATATATTGATAAATTTAATACAACATATTGCTTTCAATAGATTACTAGAACAACAGTCCTTCGTGCTGCACAGAGCGTTAAATTAGTTCATGTAAAATCATAAGTAAATTAAATCATTAATTTCACTATCTTTTTCTTGTTTTTAACAGTTATTTACTGCGTTCTTTCAACAGATAATTTCGTAATAAAATAAAAAACTTACTTTTCATCTATGTTTGTTTCGTTTTCTATGTTAATCACAATTTATTTTAATTTTATTATATATTATTTTAAGAGGGTAGACGGGAAGGGTAGACCGGGTAGGTAGACGGGGAGGGTAGACAGGGAGGGTAGACCGGGAGGGTAGACCGGGCAGGTAGACTGGGAGTGTAGACCGGGCAGGGGCAGGTAGACGAGGAAGGTAGACGATGTAGGTAGACGTGATAATAGACATGCTGGTAGACGGGGCGCCGCCCCCCGGGGCCCCCCTATCAATAAGGTGACACGTTTACTGGCACCGGCGACGTCTATGTGGCATTGTTGCCACAGCGGCTCAGCTGGTGCCGGCGACCTCTGCACGGTTATGTAATACATTCACAATCTTTATTATTAACTAATATTTGTTATTGATGCTGAAAACATTGAACGCTATCGAATAGATAACCGTAAACAGATCATTTATAACTCGTATAAGTACTAAACTCAGAGGCAAATCTGTCATCGTGCTTCTTCACAAAACATCAAATTTTGTCTGCAACAAAGTTTCTGTAGAGCCATTGTTTTTAATTATCTTCAAGCCATCAATACAGTGATTGTCTCCATATATCCTGCCATAAAGACTGAAGATCCCTAGACCTACTGCCTGGAATATTTACAATATTTTCTGCACTTAGCATAAGTTTATTACATACAGACACGGTCTGTATGTAATACAGACCATGCTTGCCGCCTCTTGTATACGCAAGATTTTGATTGAACAAAAGGAAAGCTAAATTTTTACTGGAGTTTAAAGATAAACTGAAGCAATGGCGTACAATTATGAATCGTAGAGAGACGCACGTCTCTGACTCTGCAGCATTTTCTTGGAATTCAACTCGACCTATTTATTCATTTTTTATTTGCTCAGCCCTCGGCCGAGTTTTTTTTGTTTTACTTATCCTCACTGTTAAGCTTTCTTCAAGTCTTACTCATTCTCACGGTTAAGCATTTTTAGCGCATTTTCTCATTTATGGAAAAAATGCACTATTGTGCTCGCCATGTCCGTCTGTCCGTGACTTAACGTGTTCATTGATTTCAAGAGAACTCTGGAGTGTCGTGATCTAGATTATAGTTTTAAATTGGTCGAAGATTGGCCTTTCCGAAAATATGTAAGATAACCCAGGTCTTGATCTCAGCCATCATAAATAATTGACATAATAAATAAATAATACGCGCACCGGAATTCTTAGCGCATTTTCTCATTTATGGAAAAATGCACTATTGTGCTTGCCATGTTCGTCCGTCCGTGACTTCACGTTTTCGTCGACGAGGAAATTCGCTCTCTGTCACTCACTAGTGAATACTGAATTATATTTTTTGTCTTAATCATCGTCACGGTTAAGCTTTTTCTTTCTTACTCGTCCTCACGGTTAAGATTTTTTGTCTTACTCATCCTCACGGTTAAGATTTTTCTTTCTTACTCGTCCTCACGGTTAAGATTTTTTGTCTTACTCATCCTCACGGTTAAGATTTTTCTTTCTTACTCGCCCTCACGGTTAAGATTTTTTGTCTTACTCATCCTCAAGGCTAAGCCTTTTCCATGTCTTACTCAACCAATATCAGAATTTATTTCCTTCGTACCTCGACTAAGCCAGGTCATTACCACGCGGGCTGGTGAATGAAGGTGAGTAAAAGACTGGGTGTTCGCAGGCTCTATTCATACAGCATTGCAGCCTTCAGCCAATAACACGTTTAACCATGATAAGAATGCGACAAATAATAATTTAAAGATAATCAACACGATGGAAGTAAAGATTACAAGTTAGGCAGAAGATGTCCGCCACCGGAAACATAACATTAGTTAACAAAAAACTTCCTTAACACAACTCGTAAGTGCATAGGCTTCACGTGTGTAACAAATTTATAATGCTTTTGTACAGGTCTTATTCTTATCCAATATTGTACAAATTTATAACGCTTTTGTACATTTTTACGTCGAATATAATTTCATCTGCGAAATTTGGTATAATTTGGTAGGTACATCTTCAAACCGAGAGCCAGACGCGATTTTAATGTTAAAGAATAAATTCAAACATTTCTTCCAGAATAAAAACTTACTTCGAGAAAACGAGCGCAGATTTTGGTCTGCATTAACAAATAAAGAATAAATTTATAAACATCAGAACATGAAGAAGGTACAAATAAAATTTAGTTCCGTAGTTCTAATATTAGAGAAATAATTTAGGAAAGCTTTGTACGAGAGTTGAACTCAACTCGAACAGGCTACAATATTTCCTCGATGTTAATATAAGGAAGACGTATTAATTAATAATAAAGAAAGCAAACGTAACGTCAAGCTTAAAATAAAGTGGGAAGATGAGATCAAATTGGACGCGATCCTCCCGTAGCGCATTCACGGTCGCCGTTTCGGTGGCCAACCTTGATGGCATATACAGTCAGCCACATTTGGATGGCCACCGATAACCCGACCATAACGCCCACTCACTTCTTGAGCTTGAAAACGCATACTCAAACATAATTACGGCGTCGTAAGTTACCTAACTAAAGGTCTCTTATAGAATTTACGACGGCCACTGTACTTACGACCACCGTTCATACGACCACCATTCATACGGCCATCGTACATACGACCACCGTATTTACGACCATCGTACTTACGACCATCGTACTTACGACCACCGTTCATACGACCACCGTACTTACGATCATCGTACTTACGACCACCGTTCATACGACCACCGTACTTACGACCACCGTATTTACGACCATCGTACTTACGACCACCGTACTTTCGTACTTACGACCACCGTACATACGGCCACCGTACTTTCGTACTTACGACCACCGTACATACGGCCACCGTTCATACGGCCATCGTACATACGACCACCGTACTTATGACCACCGTAACTATGTCTGAGCATACGCTGCATACGCATTCCCCGGCAACATACGGGGACCCAGTCTAGCAGCAAACTACATACTGTATGTTAGAACAAACCACCTTCAGCGGACCACTTAATCGCGCGCGTGCCCAACACAGATGAGGGAAGGGTATGTCGGGGTCAGGTGAGGGCATGATAAAGGTATGACGAATGTATGATAGGGTATAATCAAGGTATGAAGGGTTTATAGCAGGGGCATGATGAGGTATATGACAGGGGTATGAAGAGAGTCTGACGAAAGTATGACGGGAGTAAATGAGGTGAGACGAAAGTATGAGGAGTAAGATGGTAAGATCTATGATAGTATGAGTGTATGACGAAGGCATGATGAGAGTATGATGATGGTATAACGAGGCATGCTTGGCACCATTCCAAGTCAGGTTTACAATGCGCATTTACCGACAAATACGATATAATAGATAATAAATTTTTACATAGAGAACAATAACCCCTTACGCTAGCTGAAAGACGAGCTCACCAACCCTGGGCACAACGAAAAGGGCCAGAAACAAACCCACGTAAAAAATACACTTGTCCCACCTAGAAAAGTTTAATTGCGCAGCTAGAAAAGACAGTTAAATGAGCAAATTTGCTTAATAATGAACTACTCTGAGAGAAAAAACTTTATTTGGTCTTGGAAATTACAAGACGCGAGGGTCAAGGGCACAATGCTATTGTTATTGGTGCTGTAAGAATATCATTCTTCTACTTCATTACGTTATTCCTACCTGAAACTTTTCAACTAATGTTCCCAACACATGAGATCGCACGTGATATATATAATTTATAACATTTTTACATACACGTGTATGGGAGAAGTAAAGTTATAAGTGGTACAGCAGCAGCCACGATGACGCGTGTCAACATAGTTACTTCAGTAACTACAATCATGACAATGCATAAATATAATGTTCATAAATAACCATAAGATCGAAACTTTGAACATCGCTATGATGTAAGATGGTTAAACATTTAATGGATGTAAGATTGCTTGAACATTGCAATGATTTAAGATGGTTAAACATTTAATGGATGTAAGATTGCTTGAACATCGCAATGATGTAAGATGGTTGAACATTTAATAGATGTAAGATTGCTTGAACATTGCAAAGATTTAAGATTGCTTGAACATTGCAATGATTTAAGATTACTTGAACATTGCAATGATGTAGAATTACTTAAAAATCGCAATGATGTGAACGTAATATTTCATTTGTTGTGTTCAATATTTTCATTTTCTCCACGCTATTTTATTGAGTGTATGTCGCTAAGCTCTCGTTACTCGAACACGAATTTAATTGCTGTGTCAGTTTTTAGCTAATAAAATGATTAAAGTAGACAAAGTTTTCGTTCCCCTAATTATAATTACGATAATAATAATCGATTTATTCCATTTATTAATTATTATATAAGGAACCCTATTGATACAGGGAACCCTGATTTTTGTACGTAAAGCTTAAAGCTTTGGAGATAAAGAAGTTCGTCTTTATTGCTACTTCGTCCGACGTGGAGCGTCAGCCGGCCTTCCCGTGGCCGCCGATAACCCGGCCATAATTCAGCGCACCCTGGTCGCACACACTTAGAGAAATCAACGAGATTATGTCCAAAACGCCATGCACTCCTTGCTGCTGTCTGAGTCATCCTGACCCACTTTGCTATAGGGACAGTTAATTACCCACTATAATTATTAGTGGGTAATTAACACTTAATTACCCACTATATTTATTAGTGGGTAATTAACAGTTAATTACCCACTATATTTATTAGTGGGTAATTAACAGTTAATTACCCACTATATTAGGGACAGTATATTACCCACTATATTTCTGGAGTGCACAAACCGCCACTAATTGCAAACTGGTGATAATTTTTAAATAAATATAAACATTTTAAAGACGTAAAATCTGGCCAAACATGATTATTAATTCACGAATTTCTAAGAAGCGAACAGTTAATTTTGTCGCGTGGTTCAATGGAGGCCGAAATGACGAGTGTTATCAAGCAACCATACCAGAACAAATGCAAACTCAAGACTTAAATAATGCTAACTAAAACTGCAAGTTTTCAAAACATTATCCGTGATGAAATAAAGTTATTGATGAAACAAAGGCTGGATTAAGCTACAAGACACATGGCGTAACTTACACTAGGCGTCTAAAGAAATAAGCAAGGGTATATATATTCCCATGTAGTACCATATCATCACCACTAACCATGTAACTACAACTAAACCTAACTTTGATAGTTAATGAAAGCACTGTTCATAAACATCTCCAAAAGGAACACCACAGTAGAACAAATCAAATGAAGAACAGGGTCAGTTTGACAGGATTTTTAATGCCAGTGGTAATTGATGAATGTTGATGTTGTGAATCTGGAAGACTTGGACACGTTTTAATTCGAAGACACTTTGAATTAATGATACTTCAGAGAAACCGAATAGGCAGATCCACCCCGCAATTTAGATGGCTCAGCGACAAACTACACTGTTGGAAATTAAGGTGAAAAAACAGCGGCAGCTTCGTGACAGCAAGCAGTATGGCCATTTTTTCCAAGTATGGTTCGTGTTTTGCATGTATACTTGAAAAAAAAAATGGAGATACGGTTTAGCTTCAAGGGCGGCCGGGCTCTAAAATGACGGTCAAACCGTTTTGCGGCGTAAACGCGAACAGTGTAAAGATATTTTTCAAACATGGTATATTTTAGAACATTGTATAAGCGGGATTGGACATAGTTACTTGGTTAACAATTTAAGAGCGTACGGTCTATACCCGGCTCACGAAATCGACTGCCCGGCTCAAGAACCCAAGCCTCTGATGCCAGAGCTAAGAGCCTCGCCAGCCTTCAGTACCAGTTCTCGTTGAACATTCGTGGGCTTAACCGTTCGTGAACAGAAACGTTCGTTTACTGAATCGTTCGTGAACAGCAATGCGTTGGGTTGAACTTGTGAACAGCAACGTTCGTTGGCTGAACTTTTCGTGAACAGCGACGTTCGTGGTTCGAGATCAACCGTAGCTTTGTTGGATAAGTAAAGAACAAAGAAGAAGAATAACATAACTATATATAAGAGGCGTCACTCGATAAATAGCGAATAATAGCTTCTTATGTCTAACTATAATAATCATCCAACAACAACAAACAAAAGAACAAATGCAAGAAACTTGGAAAAGATTCTACAGGATAAGGAAATTAAGAAAAGTTCTGTCCATAGCGGGGCTGCCCCAGCACAAGTGACAGAGAAGAACAAAAATCTAGCGATGAATTACAAAGAGAACAAAAGCTGTACAAGGGAAGATAACACTGAGAACAGATGTGAATTTTGTACTGACATATCAGATGAACTAAAAAGAATAAATAACGTGAGATCGTGGGAAGAAAATTGTTCGTACTGCTTCTGTTCTAGCGGCAGTGGTTCTTACTGCTTCTGTTCTAGCGACAGTGGTTCTTACTGCTTCTGTTCTAGCGGCAGTGGTTCTTACTGCTTCTGTTCAAGCGGCAGTGGTTCTTACTGCTTCTGTTCTAGCGGCAGTGGTTCTTACTGCTTCTGTTCTAGCGGCAGTGGTTCTTACTGCTTCTGTTCTAGCGACAGTGGTTCTTACTGCTTCTGTTCTAGCGACAGTGGCAGTTGCTGCGCTAGTGGCAGTGGCAGTGGCACACTGCAAAGCCTCTCTCATGCAGTGTCGCAGCATTTCAAAGCAAGAAGTAGCCTGTGCAAGAACATTGTCATAATCCACAGGTCGCCCGCATAATACATCAAATTAGAGTGTGTATGATACGCGCGTGGATTGTATTATGAGCCAACACGTGAAGACGGTGTATGGGTATACATAGGACGATGTATGGGTATACATAAGACGATGTATGGGTATACATAAGACGATGTATGGGTATATATAAGAACAATTTAGCTGCGGTTAACGCATGAGATCGTTCGATCGAAGCCTCTATCGACGCTTGAGATTCCCTCTCCGTTTGGGAGGCTGTCACCGCGAGAAGTTCTCTCACCAGAGCAAGCCTCACATCGTCGGGATCGAGGAGGCGTGTATGAGAAGACCTTGGAGGCTCGATTCCGACGATGTGTGGGCTCTACTGGTAAGAATACTTCCCGCTGTGAAGTTCACATTATTTATTATTTCACATTACTTTCCGTTACCACGTTACAGGTTACACGCCACGCACGCGTGTGTGTTAACCTACAATCCACCTTGCGCACAACTTAACGTGTCAATAATAAGTATACTTCAACACGTCACGATACGTACATACAATGTACGTACCCAACGTACCTGTACGTACACAATAGGTTGGCATGTATCAGTGGCCTCATCAAATAACTCCACACACACACATCTCATACATCTCGTACTTAAAGCGTATACACCTTGAACACAAAACGTATTCATCCCGCACACACAAGGCAAACATCTCGTACTTACATCCCGACACACGACGTAAGCACCTCGCACACTCCATACACAGCACCTGGTGGTGCAGTTCAAAAGAAGGCAACTCACAACATAACATCCAGCAATTAACAAAATTCGTATAAAACCACAAAGGTAGGCGCTATCTGTGATAGCAGATATTATTCATTAATGGCGAGACTGCTAATGACATTCCACTGATGGTTAGGTTGCTAACGACTTGTCACGTAATGGTTTCTAGGACGTGAGGGTAGATATCATGATATCATGATTCCCCTCATCATGGGGGGGGGGTTGGGAATGAAGAGAAGAGGGGATTTTGGGGAGACAAGTTGAGGTCCTCACTGATTAGAATGATAAAATGGGGCATAAACTGAGGAGGAACTGGAGGAATGTTAGATGGGAAACAGCATTTTCCCCGCTCAGTAGGAGAGAAAATTGGGGTAGAATGGAACGAGGAAGATGCGTCTTCTCTTGTGAAGGAAAATATAAGTCTCCCCTTGAGAATAAGAAGATATGTTGCGTATGGGGAGGGAAAAATGTGTAGCATCTCAGGGAGGGGAAGATGAGTGGCCCCCTCACTCGGCGTGGGCGGGGCGGGGTTTCTTGTGGACGTGGTCGGGGGACGTGACGGGCTCCCCAGTGGACGACAGGGGACGCTTGCGGTGACGCAGGTAATCTGCGGGCACAGAAATATACAGGATTAATACAAGAACTTATACTCTTAAGGGATTAATACGGTGAATTTATGAAGGATTTATACAAGAGTAATCGCCCAGTAAACTAACACAGGATTAATACAGGAACTTATACTCTTAAGCGATCAATACGGTGAATTTATGAAGGATTTATACAAGAGTAATCGCGTAGTAAACTAACACAGGATTGATCCAGGAAATTATACTCCTAAGGGATTAATACGGTTTATACAAGAGCAGTTGCGCAGCGAACCAACACAGGATTAATAAAGGATAAAAGGTGCGGTGAACAAATTCAAGATTTATATAAGAGTTGAGACACGATGAATTGAATTATACTAACAAATAAGACGCGTCACGAGTGCCATGAAAGTGACAGAGGGTGATGGGTATAAGCAACCATGAGCTTGCAGTAACAGCAGAACATGGCGAAAATGAGCAACAAGCATTCGGTAATTAATGCGTTACTTGTGAAACTCCAATAAATTGACTTAATTTTATTCACCAGACAAGTGCTGCTGCTGTTGTGCATAATGGAGAAGTTGATAACAAACTGACTCAGGTGAAGACAAGACAGTCATGTACACACAGCAGCGCTTAAAGCGTGTACAAACGTTCACAGCAACGCTCGGCTGGTGTTAACCATCTACCGTCTGACATGAGTAACCGGAGCAATATTTTCACAAGAATACTTCACAAAAAAGATACGTTCTAGTGAGAGCAAAATGACTTGAACTGATGGTTGCCGCCATGTACGATAACTTTAAAATGTTCTCTGTTGCGTAAAAACGTCCTCAGGTTGCTACACTCAATAGTTTACGTATAATTTAAGATGAACGTTATGTTCCCGGAGAGTGACATACCGCGCGGTAGTGGGTTACAACGTGCTTAAACGTTTGCGCATGCTTGCTGACGTTTGTAAATGCTTGTGAACGTTTATATACATACAGTAGCATTCGCATCACGCCAGACGGCGCATCTACGCCACTTGCTCTCCAGCTTTCGACAAGGGGACCCAGCTCATAAAAAAAGTTTACAAATCAAACCTTGAAATTTCGGGTACTTTATGATGGTAATATTTAGCGGATAGCTGCGTTATCCAAGCAATTGAAAAAATCCAAAGTTTCCCGCATGAATAGACTTACAAAACAACGTCTGCTCCTGATCTTTCTTGACTGAATCGGTATGCGGATTCAGTCTACTTCTGATACAGCGGCATGCGGATATACCGCTTCTACTACAGCGGTACCAGATTTACATCTACCATGCAGGCCGGTATGCAGTCGAAGATAAATAAAACATGTTTTTGCGGCGCATCAGTGAATGGCTGGAAGGTTTTTAGGTCCGCCTCAATGTACTGTATACAAGGGAAAGTTACTTCTTTGTATCACTGCTACGTGAGTAGCGCTAGCCTGCTATTGAAGCATTGTTGGCCACACCCTGGGCAGTCAGCAAGGCAGCGTGGGGCTATAGCAATAGCTGTCGCTATATTATAGGCAATACGCTAGCAAGTAGCTGTCTTTAGGCATTAGCTGTCTCTAGGCAATTCTCTGGGCGACAGGCATTTTTCGCGACGTAATTCTCTAGGCAGTTCTCCATGCAATATAGTTTTCGCGATGTAATTCTCTCGGCAAAAGCTTTCCCTAGCTAATTCTCCAGGCAATATCTGTCTCGAGGCAATAGCTTTCGTGAGGCGATTCTCCAGGCAATATCTGTTTCGAGGCAATGTCGGTCTCGAGGCAATAGCTTTCGCGAGGTGATTCTCCAGGCAATGTCTTGAACGCGGCTGCATTCCTGTAAGTTAACACGCACTTCGTATGACGCGCCTGATAGACAATACAGGTGTGTTAGAACGCTAGGAATTGTGTTAATTGCTTCACAATATTATGTAAGCAAGCACCGCTTAAGATCGGCATGTGATAACACGCCAATAGAATTAATAATGTCGTGGCCAATTAGTCGGCATGGCTTCGGATCACAGATATTTAGCTCCCTATTCTCTAACAAACTCCATTTTAAAGACCGAGTTGGTGGTGTTACACGATAAAGACTAACTTGGTTCCAACAATAACAAGAGAGTAGTAGTGAGAGTACTTCCGTATGTCGCCATATCATGACTAATGTATACCATAAAATGTAAGTTGTCTCGGTGAACGATCTTAGTCAAAGGTCCATATTTCTCTCATTAGTTTATGCACAGAAGTAAATCAACAACTGTTTGGTGATATATATTAATGCGAAATATCATAAACAATTAATATTGGCATTCAAACTTAGCACCGTATGTCAGTTAAAAGCTATTGTGGAAGAGATAACATGGATACGGTAACAGGCTTATTGCAGCACGTAAAATTGTCTTACAAAGTTAAGACGCCGAGTCGACCTTTGTTGTACCCTCACCTATCGCGGGGGTTACCGTCTAGACCGCGGCTGCGGTAGCCGATCGACCAATAATACTTATTCAAGGATTTATAATGTAATCGTTCCCTAAGTTTCAAGTTTTCACAAACTCTTTCTACACTATTTCTGCCACTCGACTTCTTGCGAAGCCCGCGAAACTGAGAGATCCGCCAATTGTTCTTCTCAGTAATATTTTTTTGGAAACCCGTGATGACGTGAATACGCAATACAGCGAGGAATTACTGTACTCCGACGCAAAGCTACTGCACAGCAACACCACACAGTTGAGGTAGAGTTGGTATAGCGCAGGAGTACTGGGTAGATCAGCACACGTCTACAGCTGAGGTAGAGTTGGTACAGCGCAGGAGTACTGGGTAGATCCGCACACGTTTACAGCTGAGGTAGAGTTGGTACATCGCAGGAGTACTGGGTAGATCCGCACACGTTTACAGCTGAGGTAGAGTTGGTACAGCGCAGGAATACTGGGTACATCAGCACACGTCTACAGCTGAGGTAGAGTTGGTACAGCGCAAGAGTACTGGGTACATCAGCACACGTCTACAGCTGAGGTAGAGTTGGTACAGCGCAAGAGTACTGGGTACATCAGCACACGTCTACAGCTGAGGTAGAGTTGGTACAGCGCAGGAGTACTGGGTACATCAGCACACGTCTACAGCTGAGGTAGAGTTGGTACAGCGCAGAAGTGCTGCACACGTCCAAGTTATTTATACGAGCACGAGCGTCCGCACGCTTCTCGCCCCCCTCCCCCACACCCCTAATTGCTGTAACAGCTATGCCCTCTGTTGCTGCTAGTGCTGCTCTTCTGCTGCTAGTGCTGCTGCTCTTCTGCTGCTAGTGCTGCTGCTCTTCTGCTGCTAGTGCTGCTTTTTTGCTGCTAGTACTGCAGCTGAAGCTGCTATTGCCATTGCTGGTGCTGCTGTTTCAGCTGCGGGCAATGATTGTGCAGTTGCGGTCAACGATGAATAATTCAGTGGCTAAGTCAACAGGTCACGCGATGTCATGCGCTGCACAGGAGTAGGTCCGGGTTGTGGCCCGAAATCGTACAGAATTGTGACAGTAACACTAGTGACGTAACACTAGTGACAGTAATAACAGTGACAGTAAGTAACACTGCAGTGACAGGGCGAGCGCAGAGGCGAAGCCATCAAGCCAACACAAGAGAAGAGCTTAGCGGGTTCGTTGAGCTTGGACCGATGCCAGACACCGCCACACTGGCAGGAGAGTAAACTCGTCTAAATAAATCTCATCTAAACAAACAATAATGCAGCTAATATGATCATAATAATATCCGTCAATGAGGAATAAACATGCAATGCAGAAAAATAAGCATGAGTAAGTAGTAAGAATGAGTAAATAGTAAAGTTACGAAAACAGCACAAGTCCAGTTCGAGTTTTGGGGTAGTGCGCAACAGCAGCAGGACTGCGGTTGCCAGATACAAATGTTGGCGAGATGCTAACACACGTGTGTATATACTAACTTCGCTGTGTCACTTTGAATTATTTACTTTTTTCACGACGACTAGAAAGTAATGATGTGAAATTGAAGAAAGATAGTCGGCTAAACTACGATGATTGATGAAAAAACTACACGAATGCCGGCACGAACATAAATGCTCGCGAAAATGCCGATACGCTGTGACGCTCTTGGATAGACTTGTACAGATGCGTTCAACACGGCAATTTAAATTGAAAGCTATCACAATATCAGAAGGTCATCATGAAAGCATCACACTAGAAACTACTATTTTTAATCTATCTATTAATTTAGATAGATGCATCTAGACCCTTTTACTCGGCAAAATGTTTTAGAAGGAATTGAAGTAGCAGCTGATGACATAATGCAGGCTTGTATGAACGCTCGGACGTGCAACTAAAGATGGTGATGGTGTGTGTGGTGACCACGAGCTGCCCAGAAGCCGTGATGAGCTTTAACAGAGGTGCAGTCATGCCTTCACACCGCACATCACAAACACACAAATTATATATGTGGTAGCTGCTCCTAACTGAATAGTAGGTTTAGTAGGTTAGTCCTTAACTGCCACGCCGACACACGAGTCCTGAAGCTTGCAACGTTATTCTTACCTGACTTGTAGGTTAGCCTTTTACTGCCACGCCGACACACGCGTCCTCAAGCTCGTAACGTTATTCCTACCTGACTTGCAGGCTAGCCCTTTACTGCCATGCCGACACAGACGTCCTCAAGCTTGTAACGTTATTCCTACCTGACTTACAGGTTAGCCCTTTACTGCCACGCCGACACACGAGTTATCAAGCTCGAAACGTTATTCCTACCTGACTTGTAGGTTAGCCCTTTACTACTGTTAGCCCATGCGCTCACTTTGCGAAACTTTATTCCTGTTAGAGCTGAAAATCAGACAAGATCATAATCAGGTTATAAATATGTGTAGTTCCTCAATAACGGGCACTTAATGACACTTGTCGCAAGTGTTCCTTACCAAGTGCATCGAGTTAAATAACCTCAACTTACCTCACCGCTCAACCAACCTTACTACTCAACTAGCCTCACCTAGACTCACAACTCAACTAGCCTCACAACTAAATTAGCCTAACAACTCATCTAGCCTCACACTTCAACTAGCCTCACACCTCGACTAGCCTCACACCTCGACTAGCCTCACACCTCGACTAGCCTCACACCTCGACTAGCCTCAGCTACCAGTGCTAGCTCAGCCCGCGTAAGCACTCAGTTCACATAACTAGCTCTTCTCAACACAAGGACGTTAGAAATTAATTACAGTCACCGACGCACGCCTGCCACAGCAGTGATCTGATACAGTTGATCCTGCGGTGAGATAATTTGCGGCGTTAGCAAGCGAACCCTATGACCTACCGGCACCCCAAGGGCGGAGAAAGCAGCGCTTACATGCAGGCAGCCAACGTCGAGGTCGCGGTATTACCAGACCAAACGTTAAAAAATATTCAATACACACGATGATTAACACCGTGAATAAAGTAGGCGTTACAGTTTAATATACAGTTTAAGCTGGTGCGAGACGACGCTGAAATTACTGGTAATTATTCAAGTAAGGAAAGAATCCATAGATGAATAACCACTGTAAGTTGTTTCATACTTCCACATATTCGTACCTGAAGACCTGCTAACTAGAGTAGCCGACAGTAGATGACAGTTCAACACGTTAAGTAAATTTATTGCCAAGTTATCATGCAAATGAACATCATTATTACAACACGCAACTTACCTATCATAGAAGTCTGCTTGGTGTGCGTCGTCGGGGGTCGCTCTAGTGGCGCAGGCGTGACGGCGGCAGCAGCAGACACAGCGTCGTGAGTATTGCTACACTCGGGCTGTAATCTGTCGCAGTTACCGCTACTGTCCTCGATATTACTAGGACATGAGGCGTTGGTATCATTAAACGAGGGATTATCAACAATAAACGATGTTTTAATAGCTGAAAACGAAGTATTCCCATCATGTGGTCTATTATCATCAATAGAAGATTGGTTTCCATCAAATGATGAATTGCCATCAACAGGCACAGCATTTCCGAGCCTAACTTCGTCCACGTTGTTGTTGAAAGTTGAAGATGAAGCCGCGTCTTCGTTGGCGAAGTTGAGAGTTCGTTTGGCGTTACCACCCGAGGTCGGGGGCTTGATTGCCCGTGATTTCTTGGTGCGTGTTTGCGTAATGCCTTGTGCACCACTCGCGTGAGTGGCAATGCTTTGTTCACCACTCGCGTGAGTGGTAATGCTTTGCGCACCACTCAGATGAGTGGCTGTGTTTTGTGCACCACTTGCGTGAACGGTAATGTTCTGTGTACCACTCGCGTGAGCGGCGGAGCTTGTGATAACACTCCTGAGAGTGGCTGTGCTCTGTACTTCCCTGTGAAAAGATTCGAGGCACTTGGTGGCAGCGACAGACTCGGCCTGCAGATGACGCATCTTATAAGCCACGGGAACGTGCGACGTCTCCGTCCACTGGTATATACCATCTAGAGGCCTGTCTTCTTTGAAGTCGAAATTATATTTACGTGTTTCTTCGTCTGCGATTTTTTGAAGTTCCTGATTAACGAACCTGCGGTTTTCATCGTGGTCAATTGGTCCGAAGAGACTGCGACGCACGGTTATCACGGGAACGGAACTAGCACCGATCAAGTCACGGGGAGTTTCTGACACATGGTGTCTAGTACTGGTAGTGGTGATGGTACTAGTGGCAGCCATGGTAGTGCCGTCATTAATGGTCGTATCGTCGGGTGCTATTGGTACCATTCGTCGCAGTTCTGACATTCTACAGAAAGTGATGGGCGCAAGCAGAGGTCTACGAACTGCCGTCACTGTGCTGTTCATTTTGCTTGTTTACTTCAGCTAGTCTTCCCCTTTCTTGAGCTTTCTCTCATATGTATTTTAGCAACTTATAAAAAAATCTTCGTATTACTGCATTTATGATTCTGCTAGTGAAATAACAGAGTCTTGGAGAAAATAATATCGCGCGTTGAATGTGAAGCCGAATTTCCTCATGAATAATAAATAAAACTTGATAGAAAAATGATTTCACTTGGGCAAAATTCTTCCTGGTTGTAGTTATTTCTTGCAGTCACTAGAAACAGTACCATCGATGAAACATGAAGAAATGAATTATATAATACATCTCATGACCTGAAGACACTCCAATAAAAGTCAGTTTGATGACACTATTGAGGAAGATGTAAGATATATGCGCGGTCATGAGGGCCTCAAGCCGCTGCAACGATTAAACACTGAGTCACAGTACTTCACTTCGGAATAATTATTTTAGTTTTTCAATTAATAGAAACTTAAAAAAGCACTTCCTTTTTATATCACCGATAGTAAGTGTCACTAGTTTTTAATGCGGACGTGGCGAAGTACGGCACTCGTTTGCAAGCCTACTATTGATATTTTTCGGGATTTTTTTTGTAGCTTCTCAACAAGTTGCTACCCTAGCCAACCAATCTCGGTTCAGAACACATACGTCACAAGTCACTGGATGCAAGAAACAAAATAAAGTCGGATAAACTGATAGTATATATTGTTTGACACTGTTCAGGTTTTTCTGCACTCCTATTATTTTGCGTTGAAAATTGCAATTGAGAGGAATACAGATTATGTGAGCGAGAGATGAGATGGCGGAGCGTGCGATTGACACACCTTCCCTCACGACCGCCGAAGACGAACTGAAGGCATTTGGAATAGAAAAGAAACAGCAACAATTCTCAGTGAAGTTCGCTCGGCTCAACTTGAAATTTTTATCCTATTTACAATATCATTGGTTATTGCCTATCACAATAACATAAGATGTAAAGAATATTGTACGGTAGAAGTTTTTTTCATCATATTAAGTTAATAAAAAAATTCATTTGGAGAAGAGATGAAGTTTTTGATCAATGTTGACTTTGGTGAAGGCATCATGAGTCAACCAATGAGAATGTCGCAAATCACAGCCTCGACCAATCGTGCACAAGCTCATACTACGATTCCCTTAGGTTCATTGAGTTCTGTTTTGAATTTCTGTAGTAAGCGTCACGTGTAGAAAGTAAAGCTGATAGTGTAACCGTCATTTGGCCTGACTTTAACCCTTGCTTGGCAATTGCATTCGGATACCCGGTGCTCTCGCCTGTCCGGCTACTTTTCAAAAAATGTTCTTTGCAAGGGAAACATTTTCGAAGAAAAATTAATTTCTTAATTCATGAGTACTATTCATAATAATATCAGATATATTATGACTGACAATTCAATTTTCTATTCCATTTATAACAATTTAAAGAGCTTTATGATACGAAACTCATTATGTCATGTCAATGACGAAATTTCTTCAGCAATTTATGCAAACGATAGTGGCATCTTGCTACAGTACGAGTACGTGACTGGCACCCGACTAGTCAGAGCTTTAGGAGAAGCGATGCGCTCGCGTTGTCCGCGGTGCGAATGTCTTTTGATGCTCCCATGTCAGATTTTTCATCCGTTTTCGCCCGTGCAATGAAGGCTTGATTCCAGTCTCAACGATGCCAAGAATTTAAATATTCGTAAAATAAGCAACCAAAATCAAGTAAGCTATTGATTATGAAATTTTAAAGAAAAGTTTCCGGGACTTCAAATCTCAATATTAAAATCTACGTCATAAATTTATTTAACTGAGACTAACAGCTGATATGAAATTTTAGCTCAGTTGTAAGGCTTATTTAAATTTTTAATTTAGCTTCACAATGGAATTTAATTCAAGATAAACAACCCTCAGTTCTTTATGAGCTCATTTTCCAAGCTTTTCTAACTTGCGAAAAACCATCACGTAGTCTGCAGGTCTCGTCGTACCTGTGGCAGACACGCGCGGCGCATGCGCAAGTGCCCACAATGCAGGAGCGTGGGTAACAGTAACATACGCAGGCACACAACGGAAATCCGTAATGTTAGATAGGACTAGTGGTGCCGTTGACAAACAAATGAACTACAATTGCTTTGTTAAAGGGCCATGCAATAATTAAATAGTCATGCAATAGCTTGTCAGCAAATAGGCCACTACGCTATCTTGGCATTTGGCAATAAAGTATTGGATAAGGAAATCGAAAGGCCATTTTATTTGCAATTTTATGTAGCTCTGCCATTTAAAATACGAAGTTCCAAACTACCCAGAATTTTGAGAACACATGGATATTCTGAGACCATCTCGAGGCAAGCCGCAACAGCATTTTGAAGGAATGACTAAGTCGAGGAAAGTAAAGATTGTCATAGAACGAATTGTGACTTATATTTCATATTTTAATAGGACATAATATATCGTAATCTTAACGTCGTTAGAACATTCACGGCAAATAAATAGAAGTAGGAACCTGATGGATTAAAGGAATGATGCAGGAAAGCAAGAAGACGCTTGTCAATGAATATTACCCTGGACCGATGGCTCCTAAACAATTTCAACATATTACGTAGCGTAACAAATGTAACATGCCACAATTCAAATTTTATGCAGCATAACATGCCACAATACGCACGTTATGCAGCATAACATGCCTCAACATACACGTTATTCAGCATTAAATGCCACAATACCGGTATACATTTTATGCAGCATAACATGCCACAATATAAACATGCTGTTTAGCATAACAAGCTTCAATATGCACGTTATTCAGCATAACATCATGAACATGCCTCAATATACGTATTATTCAGCTTAACATAACATAACATAGCGATGTCGGCGCTGAATAGTAGGTCTGATGTGGCCTGTTGCCGATTCCTACTTTTCGTGCCTTGTTCACACAAGATCTAAAATCGTGTCATTTGACCGGATCTTTTCATGACTGACGATAGTTTGAAGTAGCTACTAGACTTCCACCGGGTTCGATAAGGAGCTAGGCATTTCAAATCTGAACATAATTTTTCCATAGCTTTATCTAGTCTGTTCTTGAAACGCGTTCATACTTGGAGCGCCAACGATGTCATTGGGGAGGCTGTTCCACATGTCGGCGATTTGAAGCGAGAATAAATGTCGCGTGGATATACGTGCTACATATATATGCTTCAATATACGTGCTATTAAGCGTATTATGCCACAAGAACTGAATAAGTATGTGATGTCCTACCACCGACACCTCGCTCAAACGTTCCTCCTTCCCTCTGTGGGCAGATAGAATATACCATCACTCCACCATTATCACAGAGAACGAGAGAAATAAAGTACCCATGAGTTGATGAGGTTAATTACCATAAGAGTTGAATGAGGTACCTCAAAGACAAAGTTACTCCCAAGAGGATATATCTACAAGGGTTGGAATAATTCTACGTACAGGTGAATTACAAGAAAAATAGTTTTTACCCTAAGAGTTAATTTACCCCAGGAATTGATAACTCCCAGGTTGGGAAGCGCTGTTATAGGGGCTATAAAATATGCACGATGTTGATCGACTACAAATTACAGTAAACACTGAAATTGATAAGGAACTTACGTGCAAGCTCTATAAAACTCATTAATAACAAAGAACTAGAGATCGATTAGTCAACGACGACCTCGCAGCATGATGAACATAGGTGCGACTTTAAACTATCATAACTATTAAATAAGACAAGAGCTCATCAAAAACTAATGCATTTGTATAAATATCACAATTAAAAGCATCTAGACGTTTTGACTAGGAATGAACTTGTACTTAAAATTGTTATGAATTATGACACAGAAATACCTTATTGCTTAGATGCAAATTATACATCAGTTTTAGTTTGCCTGAGAGAAAAAGTATTGAAGAAATTCGTGCAGATTACATATTTGGTACGAGTTATAAAGAATGCGTTTATAATAAAAAATGAAAAATATGAATGCGGGGTTGGTGTTGAAGATTAGGCCTGCCTGGCCGGTTACTCATTTTTGGCATCACACAAGCTCCACAGCTAGCTGCGGGTCCAAACCCGCAACTCACTGCTCCAAACTTAGTAATCTCAATCATTCGGTCACGATAGCGGATACAATTTAAACACTGGAATGCATCATCAGATGAGTTCTAAGTAATAATTACGGTAATGACTAATAAAAAGCATCATGATTAAATAATGACTAGTGAACAGCATCAAGATTAACGTAATGAATAGTAAACAGCATCATGAATAACGTATGACTAGTATATTTCTTCTTTTAATTACTATTTTTAATTACTATATAAAACAACGAATGTGTAAAAGCCCTCATTTGATACTAAGAATAAGATGAGATCGGCATGGATAATCAAAGATTTACTTCCATCATTGGCGCGAGGACAAAACTAGGAGTGGGAGGTGAATAAGGCGACCAAACGTGAACACGTGAGTTGATTCAGCGATGAGGGTAAAGCGGCCTGGATGAGGGTAGCTGCCTGGATGAGGGTAGCTGCCTGGATGAGGGTAGCAGCTTGGATGAGGGTAGCTGCTTGAATGAGGGTAGCTGCTTGGATGAGGGTAGCAGCTTGGATGAGGGTAGCAGCTTGGATGAGGGTAGCTGCTTGGATGAGGGTAGCTGCTTGGATGAGGGTGCCTCCTCACCACCCCCACTTGACGGGGGGGTAGAGAGCCAGCACCCCAAGCATCAGGGCCAGCAGGGGGCGGTCGAGACACCAACACCCCGCCACCACCGCCAGGTTCAGCGTCGCCGCGAGGCTCACCGTCAGGCGGCCTCCCGACCCCCCGCCGGTGTCACGAGGTAGACCACACGCGCACGCTGCACACACCGGGGACTTAGTGAGTCAAGTTCACAAACCTCACCAAGGTAGCGATGTTTGGTCAGACATGTGGACAGTGAACACTCAGAGAACACTCAAGCTGTCAATGAACTAATGGTACAAAAGAGGTACAAGTTATGAAGATTATTTACCAGAAACAAGGTCTAAACTACATTAGAAATACATACGATTTCATTCGGTAAATTCGTAATAAATTTCATTATAAGGTACCTAGTCAGGACACGACACCTTACAGAAACCTGGAGGAGGGCATGACACCCACCAAGATCCTGGAGGAGGGGCAGCAGGAGGGCATGACACCCACCAAGAACCTGGAGGAGGGGCAGCAGGAGGGCATGACACCCACCAAGAACCTGGAGGAGGGGCAGCAGGAGGGCATGATACCCACCAAGAACCTGGAGGAGGGGCAGCAGGAGGGCGACGGCGGCGCAGAGGAGGGTGAAGGCCACGAGTCTAAGGCCCCACGCGGCACGTGAGGCACGTTTATGGTGGGTCGCCAGCACCGCGTCAGCGCCCTGCGTGCCCTCCTGCAGCAGCACGAGCTCCTGCCCCCCGGAGCTGCGGTACGGCTTGATGGTGGAGCCCTCCAGCGTACCAACGATGGAGTACTGCGGGTACCAGGGTACTTTAGGGCGTGATACGGGTAATGTGCCAACCGTGGAGTGCTACCAACGCAAGTCATATACTTACATGACAAAATATTCACGCATATAACATTGTTTATCCAATTGTAACAACCCACGTGTATTGAATTATGTATACAGCAAAATAAACATTACATCATTTACACGGGAAGTCACCAGGACAAATAAGAATGTTTCAAATGTCAGAAAATTACATATTTGCATTTTGTAAACATGAAAAATGATGAAATTTTCCTTTGAGAGTTTAACATGAAATACTTGACCAGCAGACACCCTCTAGAGTTGAAGTACAAGGTTGAAAAATGAATATATAATTCGTAATCGAAAAATGTTATACTGCCCCTCATAGGCGATCAACGCCAGTGTAATATGTTACTATCATCAAATGGTATGAGTGATAATACCTCGGCCATCTTGTTCACCAAGAGTAAAACACAACAAACATATGGGTCAAAGTAGCCAAACACAAAGTTAAAGTAGCCACATGGGTTGAAGCAGCACCACAACCACCACATGGGTTGAAGCAGCACCACAACCACCACATGGGTTGAAGCAGCACCACAACCACCACATGGGTTGAAGCAGCACCACAACCACCACATGGGTTGAAGCAGCACCACAACCACCACATGGGTTGAAGCAGCACCACAACTACCAGACTCACGCTAGTGCTGGCGTGGCCGGCGTAGTAGAACTGGACCCTGAGGTCCCCCACACGAGGACTGAAGATGTCGCTGGTGTGGTAGTACATGCCCGCGTGCAGCTTCACGTCCCCTCCGCTGGGCTCCTCGTCCCCTGAGAACGGCTCGAACTTCGTGAAGGTCTCCAGGATCTCCGAAGACAGCAAGTAGTTGCCGATCTTCACGGTCTCCGCCGTCTGGATTTCCGACTGCAGGGGGAACGACCTGCAGAGGTTGGTTGATTTTACAGGTTTGAATTAAGAGAATTTTTGTCAAGTTATTCTTAAGAAAATCAATTTTGAAACGATTTTTATAGCTGATTTTAGTTGAAAAAATGATCATGAGGAAGCAGATGGGGTTGTCGTGGCCATATGGCACGTTGAGGGCCGCCACTCACGTGGGGTTGTCGTGGCCATATGACGCTGAGGGCCGCCACTTACGTGGGGTTGTCGTGGCCATATGGCACGCTGAGGGCCGCCACTTACGTGGGGTTGTCGTGGCCATATGGCACGCTGAGGGCCGCCACTTACGTTGGGTTGTCGTGGCCATATGGCACGCTGAGGGCCGCCACTTATGTGGGGTTGTCGTGGCCATATGGCACGCTGAGGGCCGCCACTTACGTGGGGTTGTCGTGGCCATATGGCACGCTGAGGGCCGCCACTTACGTTGGGTTGTCGTGGCCATATGGCACGCTGAAGAGACCGCTGTCGACCAGCTTGTCCTTCCAAGCGGTGGAGTAGGAGGGGGCGGGCGGGCGGAGGGGCGAGGCGTCACCGGGAGAAATCTCCACATCCAGCCTGCGCAATAATTTCAAATGCAGTCAATAATAAATTCCTTACAGTTTTAATGATAAGTAAAAAAGTAAACCTTTTTATTGAGCGATAAAAACTTAGCCAATTCCGTAATTGCTGAAGGAAATGATCAGTTGAGATGCCAGGTGAAATTAATGACGCAATAATTTTATACATTAATTAACAAGTTAATTAATTTTTTGTCAGTTTTCTATTCACTTCATTACCATGTTAACCTCGCAAAATTCGTGACAAAAAACCTATTATTGAGAAAAAAAAAAAACACACTACCACTAACCCCTGTGATATTTCAGTTACTAAGTTCCTAGACAGGACCATTCATGGTCCTAGCGCTCTGAGGATTGTTACTCGCACCTACCCCAAACATTTGCCATATCATTAAGTAGGATATAACCTTTATGGAGGGAGAAGGGTTATAAGCCTTCATGGAGTTTTCTGAATATTTGTGAAAGTTCTAGCCCTCTGTGTTGTGCTTTAAGCCTTTGTGTTGTAAGGGTGTATTATGCCCTTTTTGTTGATATTAACCCTTTGGAGTGCTAAGCCTTTGTGTTGTGTTCTAACCATTCATTGAGGAGTTTTAACCCTTCATAGGAAGTTCAAACTATTAATATGAGGTACTAACCCTTCGTTGGGGTCTTCGATCCACTGGTACATCTGGACACGACGCTTGAGACGCACGGCGTCGATCTCGACGCCATAGAGCAGGTCTCGCAGGGGCGGCGACGTCACCAGCTCCCCTGACACGTGCACTACCTGCCCAGGACAATAGGGATAAAACAAGCTCTTTAGCATCCACTTCCTACAACCACATTCAATTTAGTTTCAAGACAATAGATCTACAACCACATTCCATTTAGTTTCAAGACAATAGATCTACAACCACATTCCATTTAGTTTCAAGCTAATAGATCTACAACCACATTAAATTTAGTTTCAGGCTAATAGATCTACAACCACATTCAATTTAGTTTCAGGCTAATAGATCTACAACCACATTCAATTTAGTTTCAAGCTAATAGATCTACAACCACATTCAATTTAGTTTCAGGCTAATAGATCTACAACCACATTCAATTTAGTTTCAGGTTAATAGATCTACAACCACATTCAATTTAGTTTCAAGACAATAGATCTACAACCACATTCAATTTAGTTTCAAGCCAATAGATTATATATACTACTAATACAAGTGGATTTGCTTGCATTATCAAAGCTTCTATATTCCAGTATATATAACCTTTTTCTAGATTCTTTTTGATAAAATCAGGCTGCCTCCACAGCTCCTATATAGCTCAACATAGCCAACTAGCCTGCCATATCAACTATTTACTCTAAAGAGTAAATTAGGTGCGTTCTTATGAGTACTACCTAGCTCCTCTAGCAGCACTGGTTACATTGTAACTACAGTGAAATAATGTAGAAATGTTATCAACTAAATATTACTATCAATGGATGGTCACTATTTAAATCATTTAATAGTAGATAAATACAAATTTTCCCATGGTTAATCATCAAATATAAGCCCCACACAGCCTGCCTTAGAGGTCAGTAGCATGGCCTGTTGAATATCTATTGGTAAGCTAGGTACACATTTTTTTTAATCAATAGATGGTGTGCACCCATCATTTATTGACTAAGCTTGATGGAGATAAGCTATACACACATACTTAATCTATTGGTAGCTTTACCAAAATCAGTTCACGCACATACTACATCCAGTGTTAGCTTTGCTGGGGTTACCAGGGTTCCGCCAGCCATACTTATAGCACTTTTATGTGGACCCCATCAAAGGCTTGTAATTAAACCTATTCCACAACTTTGCAACTAATCTGTATTTTCAAACTCTCAAAATAAAAAGAACAAAGAATAAATAACCTGAAGTAACAAATAAATGAAAGAAAGAGAAAGTATGAACAAATGCTTCTCATGAATAAATTAATCTAACTTTACAGAATATAACAAAATAAAGAAAACTTTGGAATAAGCACTAAATGTTAAACACAAGAACAAGCAAATAACCAAGTTAAAACAAACCTTGACACTGTGGGTTCAAATGTGGGACTGACTAGGATGGACTATAACCTACAAATCTAACTTCTGCATTTATAAACTGAAAAACAAAACTACAAAATGGTAAAAATACCAAATTCTAATTCCCTAGCAGCTTTCATGCAGGATCTACCAACCTTGCCATCATGCTCAGCAGCAACTGCATCAGCTGATGCCAGGGGCACCACCAGATGCTGGCCCTCATCCAGGCTGCGTGTCATTTGCACTGCATTGGTCTGAACACATAAGAGAAATTGTAAAGAATTATTTTGAAAATTGTTGAGCCCTTTTTAGTGCATTTTCATATTTATGGAAAAAAATAGGCGCTATTGTGCTTGCCATGTTCATCCATCCATCTGTCTGTCTGTCCGTCCATGACTTCACATTTTCGTCGACAAGAAAATGCTCTCTCTGTCACTCACTGCAGTGAGTAGGTACCGAGATATATTTTTTAACACTTAGTGTAAGTGAAACATGGATGCAGTGCACTACTCTGATTATTAGGCTACTTATCTTCTTTTAAATTTGATTTTATTCACTGGAATCTTGGTTCACATATCTAATCCATTTACTACCTTCAATAGCACCTCAAATTACTACTGTATGGTACCTTATTTGCTGCCAGAAAATAAATTTATCCCATACTTTTCTGAATTACATTAAATATTTGTATAGTATCTATGCACTTGACAAAGTATAATAAAAAATTAGATAATTATTCAGCAGTAGTTGAATGAATAAAATGAATTTTCTCACGCAGCTTACCTCATTCCAGACCAGCAGGATGACTGCCAACAGCAGCACAAGACATCCCACAGCTAACCGTGAGTAGGACGTTTGCACCACACTCCAGATGTGATTCATTGATGAAATCTTCAGGACAAAAGTGCATCGTTAAAATTATGAATAATGATAAACTGTACACATGTACACAGTCATGATAAATTGTACTCATGTACACAGTCATGATAAATTGTACTCATGTACAGTAATGATAAACTGTACACATACAGATTGTAGAACAGCAAGAATGCTTAACCTTACATGATAGCTATTGCACATGGGATGTGTTCCATTTTCTATGGTTATTGTCAATTAAACAGCATACCGTAAAATGGGGTTACTTTGACCGGCGGGGTAACTTTGACCACATTTAGTTTTTTTTAACAAAAACTCCCAAAACTCCAAAACGATTTGACATAGAAAAATTTTGTCAGTTGCCATTAAAGGCCTAATACTGAGGCTACGTAACACAATAGAAAGATTTAGAAAGTTTGCATATCTAAAAGGTTAAAAAATTAAAAATGTGACCCACAAAAAAGAGCTATTATTTAAAGCCTGTGGGAGTACCCCCTCCAATTTTTTTTTGTAAAATAACTACAAATTTTGATGCATTACAGTAAAACTCTCCTAGTTACATATGCAAAAGAAAAATTTTAGTTAAGTGTCATAGTTTGCAAATGGGGGAACTTTGACCACCTAATAGCAGCCGTGACAGGGTAACATTGACCGGCTTGGAAATTAAGTTAAAATTACCATAGGTAAGGTACCTATATAACATATTTTATGTTTGATACACCTATTAATGTTTTTTTCTCTATGTTTCAGACTCTACAGAGTCTTATATATGGTAATTTTAACTTAATTTCCAAACCGGTCAATGTTACCCTGTCACAGCTGCCATTAGGTGGTCACATTTTGCCAATTGGGGGGCGGCGCCCCCCATTTGCAAAATATGACACTTTCCTAAAATTTGTCTTTTGCATATGTAATTAGACGAGTTCTACTACCATGCACAACAACCTGGAGTTATTTTACCAAAGAATAAAATTGATTTTACCACCCGGTCAGAGAAACCCCAAGAGCTGGGGTAACAAAGACCATCACTTTTTTTGAAATTACATCAAAACTATGAGAGGCAGGAGCCAGCAATTTATGGTGAGTAAAGCTAGAGTATAGACCTGTATTTTGCACGTTTCAATTTAAGTTCAACTTATCTAGTAAAAAAATTGTATCATTTTGAAAAAAAACGGTCAAAGTTACCCCATTTTAAGGTACCTATCTACAGTCTACAGATCCCTAATGCAATGGTCATACAAATGAGCTTATGCCATTTTGGCATTATATTTGGCTAGTAAAACATGATTGAAATTTCACATTCAAATGATTCAATGCCAGAAGGAGACAAGCTTAATAAGAGTTGCAAAAATCAGAAGCAGAATTTATTAAAACTCACCCGCATTTTGAGAAAAATTCAATTATACTGAACAATTCAGAATGAAGTGGAAGTGCACTCACTACATTGATTACAGCATGAAAACTTTCTGTTCAAGCAAGTCTTGTTGAGTACCTAGTTAAAATTATTTAAAAATCAAAACATGAAACTTGACAGGACTCAATGGGTCATCTGGATTTAAGTATTCTAGATTATTACTGTATTTAGTCTTAGATCATCTTCATAAATATTAATGGTTAATCTTATTCCTGGCCTCCAACCCTCCATTTGAAAGCAAATGACTCACTCAAGTCTCAATTTTAGTTTTCCCTAAAAAAAAACAAAAGCCTAAGTAGAAAATTGAGCTGAAGCCACTCAAGAATTAAACAAAAACACCCATCATGACCCATGAAGGCATAAACCTGGCTAATTTCACCCATTCCTATTGCTGCTTCCCAAATCCCAATTTCTTCAGTAAAAAAATAATATAAATGGCCCATTTCTGCCCCTGATTAAAAAAAATCATGTACAAAACTGTAGCAAAATAATTATTTTAAAAAATTTGGCTAAATATTCCAAATAGAGGCAAGAACTAATAATTTATTTAACAATTTGAAATAGGATTCAAATAGGTCCTTAACATTGAATTTCTGCTCAATAATTAGTATTAATTACTAAGTTTCTAAAATGCTGTGACTAACTTTTCCTAGTACTACTTTATTTGAAATATTATGCAGATGTTTTCGAAAATCATAGGTACCTACAAACAATCATTTCATCATTTTCATGGTTGATTTCCAGAAATCAAAGGTAAAAATAGGCCATTTTTTCACTGAAGAAATCAGGAAAAGGCAATGGAATGGCCAATGGGTGAAATTGGGTACCTAGTACTAGTGGCCAGATGCTGCCACTTGCCAGACAGTCCAGACTCACAATCACAAGTCACAGACTCACAGCCTCACAGGTATTCTGCCCAATTCCTCTGCTAGATCCTGTCCCATCTTCCACAATGCCTGTCACTCACTGCTGTCAGCCTGTCTACGACAGTACTGATCATCTGAAGTGACTATCAGTCTATCAGTCAGACAGTCACTCTTTAATGAGTCCCACAAATCCTCAACGAGTTCAATTGTGAACAGTTGTAGTTAATATTTAATTATATCGATGATTTGCTCATTTTGCTGGT
Source organism: Hyalella azteca (assembly GCF_000764305.2). Taxonomy (NCBI): domain Eukaryota; kingdom Metazoa; phylum Arthropoda; class Malacostraca; order Amphipoda; family Hyalellidae; genus Hyalella; species Hyalella azteca. The sequence goes on along the minus strand of NW_025938158.1, from coordinate 135,430 downwards.
CATCAGATTCAGACTCATCTGAACTTCTGAAGACATAACTTATAAGCATTAAGCCCTGGCCCCTAGGGCCCCTAGCCCCATGATCCCATCCCCCGCCATCAGCGCGGGCGGCGCCATGGCACCTGCTATTGGCTGCTAAAATTATCACGAGTTTCAATCAATCCTGATCCATGTTATTGGTCATTGGTGTGACTGAAGCCTAATCATTTTCAGCAACCACCAACCGCTCAGCACAGACAGCACTTCAATGGTATGGGATAATGGGCATTGGGCAATGCGCATACAATCTAAACTTCTAAAGCGGGCAATGGCATGAGTCTCATGACCAGCAGGAGGTGCTGAGGATGAGCTAATAGGCTTAGCTCAGGCGGCGGTCAGGCCACAGGGGCTGAGATCTTCTTTTCCGGGAGTCCACGGCTCCAAGCTCGGTGGACTCAAAGCCACAACACAACCGCAAGGATGCACCTCGGGGCTCGGCGTTTGGCATGCGAGTGAGAGCTGAGATCAATTTCCGGACGCTCAGTACTTTGGGATATATTCGATGTAAACTGAATATGGAGTCCGGCCGTAAATTTGTCCAAAAAGTAAGAAGCTGTAGGTAACTGAGTAATCTCACCAGTCACCACACCAATTTTAAGTCATAGCTGCCTCACTCCACAACCTGCTGCATCAAATAGTTGATTGTCAACAGGTCCTACTCCACAGATTTTTTTTTATTATTTTTACCTCATGCTATCACTTCTTACACGTGCGGTGAGCCTTACTGTCCGCAGACAACGCCGGATCGCCGTACACCTGGCGTCACCTGCTTTGCTCCTTACGGGACTGACGTAATCGAGCTCCACTTCACAGGCAGAAGCGCATCTGGCCAAACCTATTCCGCTATGCCCCATCTTTCCCCCATTCGCACACGCTGCCAGCAGGCTTTTCTCAGTGTCCGATGAAGGGGTGGATAGCTAGAGGTCAGCATAACCCAAGTCACAGTGCGATTCATATACCTTCCCGAGCGTAACGCAGCCGGGCATCTTCACGGCTTTTGACACAAAGCGCCCACCACAACAGCGCCGTTCAGTCACAGGCACTGGTTCACAGCGCCGGAGCACAACTGGCCGGAGCGCTACAGGCCCTACCGCAACAACTACTCCTAACGTAACCTAACCTAACCTAACATGCGCCGCTTGTTGCGGTAGGGCCTGTTGCGTTCCGGCCAGTTGTGCTCCGGCGCTGTGAAGCAGTGGCTGTGTTGTGCAAAGCGGATTTACTGTTAGCCGGAGTTACCCACAGCTCATTGATCTGAGGCTATGTGTAGATATTGCATGCTGATGGTTGGCGTTGGGCCCAGGGCCTGTTTACGAGTCAATTTTGTTACCCACGGCCACGCCTGCGCTCCCCGATGAAGATGATCCGATCAGTGATGCGCCAGGCGCAGTGGAGAGCGATTATGAACGTGCCGTTCTTGGAGCAGTTCGTCCGAGTACGTTATTCGTGTGCTCCCTTCGTGCGTATTGTGCTTGTGAAAAAATGCTTATTGCCTTACGCAGCCGTGGACCAAAAATTTAACTCATAAACAGGCCCTGGCGCCAATGCGTACACTCATAATGCAATAATGCAATAACTATACTCAGCCTCACACCCAAGAAGCTGTAGGTAACCGAGTCATCTTACCACACCAACTTTAACTCCCAGATACCTCACTCCACAGCAGTAATATGTACTGAATTGTGGACATTGGCTGTGATGACCTCTAGCATGCATCCCACGCATCGTCCTAAGAGATAAGGTCCCCATATATAATAGTTAATATTGATTCTACATATTTGCTGAGTTTTTAGCTGCATTTTAATTCTTCAAACGTACGAATTTATTTGGTGTTTTAGGAAGCGTTCATGAGATGCACGACTATGATTCACCATCATGACTTCTTTCCGCTCATTTATAAAATTGATATTCAAATATCTACTAAAATGATTCGGTAATTTTTTGGTAAATGTTCGCATGAGTAAAAATATATTAAAATACTCATTATCATTCATGCATTAGAACTCGCGTATTTCTGGCATGACAGTTTTGCGGCAAATGATTTACCTATAAAATCTATCTAGCGACTCGGAATCAACTCGTCTCTAGTTGTCACTCTCAGCATAATCTGCACGAAGTTAGCGTTCTATAAACTATTTCTTTGAATGTTAAAACTACTCGCATAACTACGAGATGCTTACTGCTATTGCGTCAGGATCATAATTAATTCAAATAATATGGGGTAAAATATAGGCCGCTCGTAGTTTTTGTCGAACATGCCTTCCTTTGTCAACCGCTTTCTGGAATGCCACCAAATATATTTCACTGAAAAGAGGACACATGACCCCTAAGTAATATAATTATTTTATTCATCGTCACCAAATTTGACGCAGCAAAATGTTATTAGGTAATTTATTTTAGAATTAATTCCGATTTCGGTGCACGCGTTGTTAACTCATTCCTTGGTGCTCAAGCTGAGGGAATATGTAGAAACAACTTTCAAGCGCAATGAAAGTTTTTATTAGTTACACATATAAATAGATCAAATTGGTAAGATTTTCCAGGAAGACCCATTACTACTCAGCCTGTTCTCAAACCGGCGACACGCATGGTCAGTCATCAGTTACGAACAAAAAGTACCGCACCGCTCCGATGTTTAATATTTGTCAATATGAAGCATTATTTTATTTTTATTTAATATTTGTCAATGTATGCGCCAGATGAAGTATTACATGCTCAAATTTTACCGGACGTGTGCATTTCTAGACCCCCAGAGGCACTGCTAGACCTTTTTATGACTTATGTATAGCCTTCGATTAGTATATTTGAATTATTAGAACTAATCACTGGTTCATAACTTCACAGTCTTTGATCAGATAATATTTTTACCTTCAAAACTGACTGACAATTTTTTACTCGCAACAAACGTCTAAAATCTAGAAAATTCAATGTTGTATTGTATAAATAACTCTACGATTGATTTTAATACGGCTGAAAATTTGCCGTATTTTACCTATGAGCTTTAATGATGAGCCGGTGTTGATTGGTCAGATAACAATCCCTGAGCTACCTTTCGATTGCATCAAATATAATGTGGGACAAAACTATAACTTCAATACCTGAAAATTTCACATATGAATATTGCCATCACTCGTAAGTAGTCGGATATTTAAATGTTCTAAATTGTTCTTTGAATTTTCATTCATATGTACGTTCTCAAAGATATCTTCTACATTTTCCTTTATCTTGAACATGTTGATCGATCGTCCTGTGTTTCTATATTCTTGAACACCTAAACATTATCTGACATACGTAGTACTCACATTCCATACCTTTAGACGTTATCCTACATGTGAGCGTTGTACACATTTGCGCGTCCTCTAAATTAATGTTCGCCGTTTTTATGTTTATAACTCATAAATGCAGAACACGCACAATGAAATCTGTGTCGAGCTCTAAATGTACGAAAACGCGCCAACTGAATTGTAAGCCATTGTCCACCGGCAACAATTAACTTGACAAACATTAATTCTTTTAATTTTCAATTTTCGTTCTGAAAAATTGTAATTTGATATATTTTAATTTTTTTTCTGCGAAAAATGTTTTAATAATTAAAACCTTATAATTGATTGTTTTATTATAATTATAATTGATTATATTTAAAATTATATAAGTTATAAAATTATAATTATATAAAATTGAAATTATAATTATAATTGATTATTTTGGAGCACGAATATTATAAATTCGAACTACTATCCTACGATTTAATCGTCTTTGAAACATGGAGGAGATGATGCACCTGGTATCCAACAGGTCTTTGTTAAAATTCTGTTCATTTTCCTGTCATTTTCGTTGCTATTGAATAATTGGATAATTTATAATTCGACTCATCAATTGATCTTAATGCCAGTTGCGCACAAAAACATCTAAATTTCGTCCATTATTTGTAATGATTAATATGATAATAAGTTTGATAGGTATTCTATATTTATTTCGCATTTAGAAGTGCTCGTGTTATGGTTGCCCTGAATTGTGTATGCCGCACCGCTTGAAAATTCTGAAAACGGCGATTGTTTCCTGGCTTCCACGAGTGGGGCTTCAAAAACGTTTTCATACAATTTCTAAAATTATATTCGCCGAAAACCTTTCTGTCACGAAATAATATGGTGATGAAAGATTGGCTTTTTGGTGGTAATAAATTGGCTTTTCAGTTCCATTTGAAAATTAATCAGCCTCGAGTGAAGGATGAAAAACTTACAGAGAGAATGCATTTCTTCAACTCGGAGAATGAACAATGCATCCAAACTTTCGTTATCATCCATTCAATGCTCCTACAATAATAAAAAAACTTCGAGCTTCCAGAGCTTGATTGATATTATATTATTAATGTAATTTTTGCATAGGTCATTTTGAATGGTAATAAATTAATTTGGACATATATGATTGAAAATATACGAGTTTGAATTGGCCACATTGAAGTTGTTTTTGCGAAATTTGCTTCCCGCACTGTACTGCTGTTGTCGTTAATTTTTTTGCAAATCACCATAACGAAGTGTGGATTGCCGTGTCGCTTATTAATTATTGTTCAGCTAGCGTTCATTTAGGTTGTATTGTTACAGATAAAGTTGCAGTGAATATAATGACAATTTCTTGTTGTTTCTGTTATGAAATGACAAATCTATTGCTTAATTTCGAGCAAATACCGAAATATGTCAGAAATAAAGTACGGACAGAATGTGAAACATTCCTTCTGCTTGACTCATTTGGTAACACATCGTGGAGTGTTGGACTGTGCGATGGACCTGTATACTGTATAAGTATTTCCTGGAGACAGCAGTGGCTGTTATCGTAACCATCTTCAATTAGTTCAGTATGAATTTTTGTAGTTTTCGCTCAATTAAAGTAGATGTTTTCGTACTAATTACTTTTGAAATTGACCTGATAGTTTTTATTATGTTATAGTATACGTACGAATTACATGTAAATAGTTTCTACATATAACATTTTACTCTCAGTGAGTCTGATTGAGCATTATTCCCTTACTGTTCATTTCCTTCTATGTTAGCAATCATGCTTAAATCTGGTTTTATTGCATTTCTGTATCGACTAACATAAATGTGAACATCAATTAAAACTACATTACATCAAGCAGCAAGGGAATTATGCCCTGATTGATGGACCACGTCTCTTTAGTTCTGTTAAGTTCAAGAAGAAAATTTATAGAATTAAAACAGCCATTCAATATCTTGCAGTATTTGCAAAGTAAACTATAGGCAAATGCGTCGTCATGAACCCCGACAACATGTCAGCTAAGTTTTGTTTTTGATGAATTCATTTACGGCTCATGTGGAACCTCTTCATTTGAATTATAAATATATATCTTCGCACATTATAATGGGCAGAACTTCGATTTATCTCCTGACTGTTAGAAGATAAATCTGAGAAGATAAAAAGATATGAAGGTTTTAATGTTGCCTTTAAGTCGATTGGTTACTTGGCTGAGAAGAGAAGAAACTCGAGAGCTTCGATTCCGTTCCAAGTCAAGTAAAAACAAAACAGAACAGAAAAAAACTTTACAACAGAACGCAGGCTGATGAATTGCATTAGCAGACACTAGACGCTCAATATTCTTGCTTTTGGTAAGCGCAATAATATTGAGCGTTTATTGACCATATTTTATGGTTGCGCAAGCACGTTCAAAGATGTTCAAATATATTGTACTAACTGCCCTGGGATGAACTTTATGAAGTTAAGATTTTGAGTAAAACTTCATTGCGTTCAGGTTTTATTCTTATAGTCGTATTTAATTTCTTGGATTATTTATATTTGATTCTTTTTTAATACATCCTATTTCTCCCCATTCTAGCACTTTTCGAAATACCATCTTATGAGCGCATAATAAATCTATTTTATTTCCGCATACTGTCACTAATCCTCAATTTTCTGCATAGAGCTACGAATATTGTGCAAATTAACATATAACATGAGAGCATAAAACATTGAACATGTAACATATTACCATTAACATATAACATTGAACAATTAGAATGCGTAGTGAATTTAATACCTTGCCAATAACCCTGTTTATTATGAAATGTTAACCGCTCTTATACTCCACAAGACCCTTTACTTGAAAGTATTAAGTGAGTAGGGTTGAAGTGAGTACCCAAATTTTACAAATGCAAAAATAAGCTCTATTATGCTCCGAGCGTTGTATTGTCAATTGTACTAAATTATTTGAGAATTTCGAGGTGACCTACGCAATTTACGTTTCAGAACTGTACGACGAAATTAATTTTTAAGGTCAAAGTTTATGACATTTTACTGGTGTATTTCTTGTTATTAAGGTTTGTACATGCTTTAAACTCCTAGAGTTGGTTGATTTTATTACAGCTATAAATTGTTATTTACTGGATAATGCGTCAAATTGAGGCACAGCTATGTCACCTCGATCAGCCTAAATATGATTGAGTCAGCCTCATCCGCCAAGTATATAATAGAAGCCTGCACAATTCATGATCAATGCAATTTTTGTTTAAAAAATCAGTAATTTCACACATTTCGCTTTATATTGATTCGTAAACCCTCTTACATTCGTGCATTCTTAAATGTTTTAGGTTTATATACATTCTTATATATCTTCGTAAGTTCCTACTCAACTGTACGCTCTCCTAATTTGTACGTCTGTTGTCATTTTCTCGTTCCGAAACTATGCGCCTCGTCTTGATTGTGCTATATGTATGTGCAATTTGACGTTCTCTTTCAAATAAACGTTTTCATAGGTTGTGGCCTTCACCTATACAGTTTTTTTTATAAAAGCAGAACAACGACCATGTGAGGGCGTACGAATCGCTTTTTAAACACACTTTCTTTCATTTCTGAAGTTAATTAACTTCCACTCTTGGCCCGTCTCTAGACTCAGATCACATTCGCCCACACCCGACAGGTGAGCCTCATAACGACCTTAAAACCTCGTGCTATTTTTTTTATCACGTGATTGGAATGAATAATACTATATGAAGTAGGCAGTGTTCAGCCCATATGCTTCAAGAGGTCTTCACGGGTCTTTTTCGGCAGGTCAGACTCGTATGGCCGTGCCCGTCTCTTTCCCACTTCAGTCGTTTATTGTCTGTGCTCATAACGTACAATTGATAAACTGTACTACTGCGTTGCATAATTTTTAAGTTGAACTATCGTATTCATTTATTCGTTAATAAGTGGTAAAATATTTACACTGAATTTTGTTTTACATCCAACGATGAGTTGCGAAACGTAGGAGCAAATTCAGTGATACCGTACACATTTCTAAGCGTGATCTTGCATTTAATTCTTTGAAAATCTCGTCTCACAAAATTTCTTCATCTTGCCAACTGTTAATAAGCTTATGTTGTCTACTTCAACTCAATCACTTCCCCCAAAAAATGTGATAAATAAAATTTGCTGATATTTGAATTAATCTCACTCCCAGCCAGCTGGATATACAGGGTGTCCCAAAAAATGCTACTCAACTTTGAATGGCTGTAACTCGAAAAGTAATAGAGTTAAAAAATTTTGAAAGGTCAGAATTTGTTCCCTATGTCTTTCTGCATCTCTCCACCAAAAATCAGACAGATCGATGTAGCCATAAGCGTTTGATAGAACTTTCAGTGACATGTGCTAAAATCGTGCTTGCGCAAAGTTTTGTAAGATCATTTTGCATAATCATTACGTTGTCTTGACATGTTTTCTTTTCGCGTTTTTAGCGCATTTTCTCATTTATGAAAAAATGCACTATTTTGCTCGCCATGTCCGTCTGTCCGTCCGTCTTTCTGCCCGCCTGTCCGTCCGTGACTTCATGTTTTCGTCGACGAGAAAATGCGCTCTCTGTCACTCACTGCAGTGAGGACTGAGTTACATTTTTTGTATCTTTGGTGAGACAAAAAGATGGCAATCTTTGGTGAGAGGCAATCATGACAATCTTTGGTGAGAGGCAATCTTAGGTTTAGAAATTCTCTCTCACCAAAGATTGCCATGATTGTCTCTCACCAAAGATTGTCATAATTGTGTCTCACCAAAGATTGTCATGATTGCCTCTGATCAAAGATTGTCATGATTGTCTCTCACCAAAGATTGCCATGATTGTGTCTCACCAAAGATTGCCATGATTGTCTCTCACCAAAGATTGCCATGATTGTGTCTCACCAAAGATTGTCATGATTGCCTCTCACCAAAGATTGTCATGATTGTCTCTCACCAAAGATTGTCATGATTGTGAAAACATGAAGTCACGGACGGACAGACAGACGGACAGACAGACGGGCAGAAAGACGGACGGACAGACGGACATGGCGAGCACAATAGTGCATTTTTTCATAAATGAGAAAATGCGCTAAAAATCAAAAAGGGAAAAGAAAACATGTCAAGACAACGTAATGAGTATGCAAAATGATCTTACTAAAACTTTGCGCAAGCACGATTTTAGCACATGTCACTGAAAGTTCTATCAAACGCTTATGGCTACATCGATCTGTCTGATTTTTGATGGAGAGATGCAGAAAAACATAGGAAACAAATCCTGACCATCCAAAATTTTTTAACTATATTACTTTTCGAGTTACAGCCATTCAAAGTTGAGTATCGTTTTTTTGGGACACCCTGTATAGTTTTGCATTTCATTCACTCGTGCCTCTGATTTTGAATTTTGTTCACTCTCTCATACATTATTTTACTGAGCATATGCTAGATGCGTTTTATAATACAATATCTGTTGATAGTTCGAAGTCCAAGACAATCATTTTTTGGTAGACTCTATTTTAAAGATAATGCAAAATAACAAAACTTGACCTTGACGATCACATTACGCGAGTCATATGAACCTAATTATTCACTAATGTTTTCGTTACTCTGATTTTTCACACCTTTTCGAAGGCCATTTTATCTCAAGTTAGAAGATCAAGGTAGGGTAGGGGCATCATGCAAGGGTAGGGTGACCCAGTGGTTACAGTTTAGAGTACCAAGATTTGAGCAGGGAGTTGCTGGTTCGACCCTTGCTTCCTGCGACAATTCTGCTCAAAATCAGTGAGATGGTTGGGCGGTTGAGTATAGTGGAGATGGATAAAATGAGTATATATTGTGTTCTAGACCCACAGCAAGTTATAAGAATTCTGCGATGTTAAGAATTGTCGACATTCTTATGGCCTAATCTGCAAAGCTGAAACCGCAAATATTATAATTATTATGAGGAATGAAAATATTAATAATTTCTTGATAGTTTTCCTTAAATTTTAACTCGCACTTGGAAATTGGAAGCTTGCTTCGTGGTGTTTTAGTAGCAATATACAAATTCGCTTGGAGAAACTTGCTTTTATGATCCGAGGTCAATAGAGTCTAATATAAATTGCTTAGGCAGATTCCTGCTTCAGTTTATGCAAATTTAACAGTTGCAGTTTATTTCATGAAATTGTTGGTATTGCAGTCATGAATCTTTCATACTGGTTTTTCGAGAAATTCATATGGTTATATATGTTACTGTTTAATATTTTAGCCTGCAGCTTAATTTTTCTTTTAACTCGACGCACAAAGACATCGTGAAATGTTGATTTTAATAGAAGAATGTGCGAGAAATTTATTGCAGTCTAGGGCATTTATTTGCGAATTTTATTTCCTAGGAGGCGGTAGCACCGATACCTGCTAGAATTTTCGACAAAAAAACGACGAGCGACCAAGATCTAACCCCACATTAAATAGATTCTGATGAGTTATCCTGACGCAATAACAGTTACGCACAACAGCGTCCCATAGTTACGCGAGTAGTATGAGCAATTGAGATTAGACGATAAAAAACTTCCCATGAGGCTGAATAATTTGGTTTGTGAATAGTTTTGTTATAAAGTCTAAGACTTCCTAATTCTCACTATTATTTACCTCTTTTCGAGATCTTTAATCATTTCTACTTGGCCACGAATTCAAATCTGAAATACCATTTTTCGTCATAAATTTATTGAGTTAACTCATCATTTTTTTATCTTCTGATATAAATTAGAAATTGGTCAGGTTGACTTTTTGCCAGAGTGGCGGTAAACGGCGCACTGATGTACGGTTCTAAAAGTCAGAACAGCGAACTAGTTAGCAAAGGAGCAATGATAACACATGGAGATAAATTCTATAGTTACTATATTATAGGAAAAAATCTAGTCTAATACAAATGGGACAGTCGGCAGAGCACGATTTACACGAAATATAGTCCTATACTGCCACACCAAAATATGTAGCTCAGACAGAGTTACACAGGGGAATTTCCCGACATACGTAGTATTTGTGCTCAAAATAAATCCTATCCCGACCTATCTACCCAGCTATTTCACTTCTATGACTCTACGGAAAATAAGATAGTTTCTAACAGTTTCCCGGAGTACATCACCGAAAATTTGGAGATGGTGAGGCCACTGCGCAGCGGTGGCGAGTTTTCCAAGGCTAAGTGACGGCGAAGATTAGAATCGGAAGTCTCCGCAGTCCGCGGTCCCTGGTGTGCGTGTTATTTGGGGTGATGCGTTCTTTCTTGCTGTGGCCTGTAGATACTGGCTTCCGAAATAAAACTCTATCTCGGTGGAAGTAGGTTTCTTCGGTTGGGAGATTGATGTTTAAAAAAACAGAAGTGTGATCCGTTGCAGTTCCGTTGAGCCGTACGACTGTTGTAAACGACCAAAGATTAGAAATCGGAAATCTTCAGTCCGCGTTCCGTGGTGTGCGTTTTATTTGGGGTGATGGGTTCTTCCTTGCTGTAGATACTGGTTTCCGAAATAAAACTCTATCTCGGAAATAGGTTCTTCTCTAACGGAAATAGGTTTCTTCGGTTGGGAGGTTGATTCTTCTCTTGTGCTATCAAACACGTCTCCTATTTTCTGTGTTGTCCTGGAAAAACTCCAACACGAGGTTTCTGCAGACTCGGCGATCCAAATTCCGCACACAACACGTCTTCTCGACATGCTAGCCGACTCGCACTGAGCTCCTCTTCTCCTACCTCACTTCTTTTATAGCCCCGTTCGCTACCCGCGTACGTGAGGCGTCCTACACCCGCTTTGTTTTGAATTTTAAACCGCCGGCTTCAATCAGTCTTCAACGGTTCTACCTATTTTAACAATTTTGAGATACTATTAATTTCTATACTAATCAAGGCCAAGACTTACAGGAATTAGTAACGAAAACGACGAACGAATTCCATCGTTCATGATCATCTATGGTTTACAAATTGGTGTTTCCTTGCCCTCTTTTTGAAATGTGATGATCTGCAAAATCTTATTTATAAAGAAATTACTATAGCTGCAAAAAGACTCGCAAGGCGTTCTTAATTAGATGTTCTCCAACAAACATCAGCGTCATCGTGCTGAGGTATTTCAAGAAACAAAGCCACGCCTGCCAAGCAAATCTCATTGCATTTAATCGAAGTCAAGAAGCCAACGGCAGTGTACCAACGGCCAACGCTCTCCAGTCAAGAAGCCAACGGCCAACGCTCTCGTAATACAGGGTAATATGAAGGGCAAAATATATAATATAGCGTCGTTGGTGACTGCTGCTTACCTTTGCAGAGGTCACCCAGGTTCTCTAGCCATACTCATAGCTCTGCTTCGTGAACCCCAACAAAATATTTAATGAATGAACATTCGAGAAACTAATATAATAATTTCATTACATTGTACGAGTTTCTTCTTATCATAGAATCAATACTTGCTGTATCAAAATGAAATATTGTGTAGTTGAGAACTGAATGGTAGATATCTGTTTAGCCCTACATATAATTAACTCGTTTAAATTGCTACCCGCTGAAGTACAACTAGAGAAATAAAAATCAATGTTGCACCTACTTTATTGCAGTACATCCCATTTTTATTTCATTTTATAGCATAGAAATAAGAAAATCAAGAGATAGCATAAATGCTTTCACACACAAAACCACACATTAGTCGGAGATTAATCCAATTGGTCAGCAGGTCGTCGATCGCCCGAAGAGACGTACGTCGGTTAACGGGGGAGAAAGTATCAGCTGCAATGAAAAATGTCCAACAGTTACGGCAGTGAAATTTTAGGGAAACTGAAAATTTTCAGTTATTGTCACATTATCTAGACCAAACACTGGTATTTTGAAGGTTCTATTGTTGCTGAGAGGAGAATTTTATCCAAATATTTCCATTTTGAAAAATAGTCACTAGCAAATAATACATGATTTAAAGTGAACTTGGTATGAACAGCACCTTCTTGCAAATTGTCAATCTACTAACGTGTTTACTGTCATTAAATCATACCTGCAGTTGGAAATTTGCTCGGTAGTGAATTTCGCCTTGTAGCCTTTGCTAAGATTGTCCTGTTCATTTTTTGCGGAGTTGTAGCTCTTGTAGTGGAAGATGAGCTCTGAATTCTTGCTTTGAACACCGCTCCATTCACAATTTCTTCCCCGCAGAAACTAATTTGAATGTAGTAGGAAACAGCAAATCAATGAGCAGCAAACCTTTAGAATTTGACACCATTAACCCATGAGGTTGAATTAATAAAAAAAATCTGTTTAATGTCTTGTAAGTAGGTGGTGACAGAATCAAGAGAACAACACTGGCTGCCTTTTTCGTCTGTAATTGATACTTAGATACAGTCAGCGCGGATGAAGCTCTCGCCAAACATGTGGAGTCTAATTAATGCTTGTTCTTTTCATGAATTTGTGAACTAAAACTTGCGAATATTAATTAAAAACTTCAGATCATCAGTTATCTATCCATCTATTAATTATATATTGCGTAGAAATCAGTTATTTTGAAGTTTAATAAACATAACCTGACGTACATTTCCCCAGCTGATACGGAGACGTCAGCGTGGATCTCAAGAGAGTTGGCGTCGCAGCGAAACTCTCCTTCCGAGCTTCGTTTCTTCAGTCTGAAGTCTTCAAAAGTGGCCACGGCTCTCTGGCACTTGGGGGCACGCAACACTTGCGTGTAATTTTTGTCTGCAACATAATTCATTATTTGAACGTGACTGCGGTTCATTGGTCACGTGCATGTACGTTCTCGCCGGCATTCAAAAATTTACGTAATGACACAATTTATGCCTGGAGGGAAATCCTGTTTCCATAACTTTCTCGTTTCTCACGCACTAAAGGTATTTACGTATTTATGTTCTAACCAGTCGTGAGGGACAGCTCTGTGATTATTAACGCAGAGGACTCCCGAAATTCCCTAAAAAAGTTAAATTCTTATAAGCATGCAAAACAGTAATAATTATTTCAACAATAATTTAGAATTAATGGGAGTCGATACCTTGCGTTGAGCCTAGCGTGTAGTATCCAGGAGAGATGACTTCTGCGTCTGGGGTAGTGATGTTGGTGGAGTCTGGGGAGATCTGCTTCACCAGAGCATCTGTCAGCAGACGTAAATGGTGAACCATAAAAAATGACCAGGAGTTCAATAGTGGCTTTGCATATGTTTGTAATATTAGTCTCAATCAGCTTAGATATAACTAACTGTTTCCATATAATAACAACGCGATGGTCAGTTTGCAATTTCTCCTCCTCGGAGGCAGACCACCAAGTCTCGTTTATTAATACAAGTCCCCTGGGCCTCGATCGTCTTAGGATCAGTTGGGATCACTCGTGCATAGTGTGTAAATCTTCATAACTATTCATGGATTCACATCCTCATGGCCTTACGTGTCCCTTGGTTCTTCTTCCTTATTTGTTTATCAGATTCACTGACTCCTGCGCCATCCAGTTTTTGGTCATCATTGGATTGTCATTATGTTGCTTTATGACTGGCAGTTCATCTCCTAGCTGTATTGTCACACTTACAACTGATGTGCCTCACCATTGTAGCTCATGATGAAATTTTCGCAGTTTGCCCCCGTAGTGCCCAATGGGCAAGCGCATTTGCAGTCCTTCGTGGTGTAGCCGCCGTTCCGACACAGGGCTCAGCTGCGTGTTTGCAGTTGTTCAACCAGTCATCTTGGAGAACAAGTTAAAGAAATAATAGAATGCAATATCCCTAAAGCTTTGTTCTTTCTAAAATCTGTATAAATTAAAACAAAATATTGGAAAATCGATATTAATTGGATGCAACAATGAACGAGATGTCGTGCCAAGGCGGGTAGTAAATTTAGAAGTGAATCTGCCCTTTACGAAGGAGTCATCCAATACAATGCCTTTAATTGAGTGATCATTGTCGAAAACAATTTCGCTGAAGATATAATGGATTTGCTTGACGATTTATTATTTTTTAATCCATTTATACGTGAATGTTTGTGTATTTTTTATTGCATGTGAAATTGTCGCATTGATCATGAATACGTATCTCTCACATGAAGCGTATATATGGTTGAGCACACTTAATGCATAGTTGCGTAATCATGATTCGTCTGCTAGAATTGATTACGTGAAACACATGCTTGTGCTGAATTCAGTTAATAAGTCCAGTGAATGACGTTCAAGTGTTGCTTCATCTATTCGCCTCTGAAAGTCTATATAAAGAGGCTGAATTACGAATTAATTGTGTTGCGCGATTCTTGTTGTATTCGAAATTTATTTTCCGATCAATATCGATTTCTGAAGTTAATTCATCTTTACTATTTCGTGTTGTTCTATACCCTGGTATTATTCACGCTCCTTTTTTTGAGGACATAATCTTTGCATTTCGCTTCCCACAGATTCGGATTAACATATGCACCCCATGAATTAAAAAATATAACTCAGTACTCACTTCAGTGAGTGACAGAGAGCGCATTTTCTCGTCGACGAAAACTTGAGGCCACGGACGGACGGACGGACAGACGGACAGACGGACGGACATGACGAGCACCATAGCGCATTTTTTCCATAAATGAGAAAATGCGCGAAAAATAGTTCTCTTGGAGGTCTTTGCGTCACGCAGAATCGCATGCAACACACTATAGTTCATCTGACCGTTAGAAACCAACTGACAGAATATTGTTAACTATGCCCCAAGACTGCTCATACTTTATGACTAATTACTAACAGTTAGTAATTAATCGTAGTAGATTAGTTGGTAAATTACTAGCGTAATTTACTAACAAGATTTTGAATTTTGACAATATAAAACGCCACCTTTCATTATTGCCAAAATATGATCGAGTGAAAAGCAGAAACAAAAATATTCCGCAATAAAATATATAGTTTATACTCTAGAGGGACTACTTAAAATCGTGTACACGGAGCAGCCTGAACGTGTACACGGAGCAGCCTGAACGTGTACACGTACGGAGCAACTTGAACGTGTACACGGAGCAGCCTGAACGTGTACACGGAGCAGCCTGAACGTGTACACGGAGCAGCCTGAACGTGTACACGGAGCAGCCTGAACTGCCTCTTATTTGGGGGTCTCATTTAGTCCCTTATATTTTTGGCCCAAAAGTTCAAAAAAGGTCCTAATTATTGGCATAACACATTAGATGACGAATTCACCTTTAAACCGAATGTGGCTGACCTCTATCGTCCGCAAACGTAATCAAAATTTTGATTTGGAAAGTGTAATGAAATCGCGCAAGAATAAGTAACGTTCCGATATTCAGTCAATCAATATAATGAGAACATTTAAATTCTGAAATCTTCTTTAAATCATCAACTAATTTGTATTATTAATAAGGAATAACTAATGAAATATCTGGACATATAATAAAATATTATGATTTCTTCGTTCAGACCGTATCGAGATGTCCCGATCTTCACGTCATTTGCACCAATTTTTATTGTGTCCCAAAACATTACCAGATAAAAAATTATTTTTTCAAGTCTTAAATATGATTGAGAACCAAATTTAATTGTAAATACCAGTTGACTCTACTAAACTAGTAATTCTTAATTTAATTGAAACTTGTTCCACTCTAATCCGGTGCGCATTAAAAAATCATTTATTATGCGTAATCTTCTCAGGATTTTAACTCTCATTATTACTAGGAAAAGGTAGCACATAATCTGTTCAACAATAAATTGTTACGCACAAATTCCCGCTAGTTTTATACTTTCCATTTCTAGTCGGGTATCATGCATGTATGTCTTTGGGAAGTTTGGTTCATGTATATCTTATTCGAACAAATTTTTTCCATGACAACTTTTTGACCAAAACGAGTTTTTCTACACTGGAATCAGTGGTCCAACAGGACAATTTTCCTGCATATCATGCATATATTTTCATACATGGTCAATTCTTACTTATGCAGCCGTACATGGTGTTGGGCATCCCCCATGGGGGATGCCCCCCATCCCCCATCATGGGGCATCCCCCATGATATCTTGGAAACGGGCGTCTTTGGCGAGCAGCACGCGCTCGCCGGAAGCTGAGCCTCCCTACAAGGGCAAAAAAAAAAACACATTTAAATCCACGGCGCCACAAACTCATCAAGTGTTATTTTCCATTTAACTATAACTTCTCAATGAAGTGCTTGTTATCAGGAAAAAAATTGCCGAGAAATTCTTATCAAGTATTTCCACCGATTTAATTATTTCAATTTATCAAGCTACCTCGTGCAAAATTGCCAACAGTGATCATGGAAGGCAACCTAAAACATTATCTGTCGATTATCTAATTTATTCTGTACGTTTTATTCTTCTAAGCTACGTAAGCTTCTAAATTAATTGCTTTTCGTATATATTATTCGTTTCGCAATTTACCGAGATAAATATATAATAAAATGAACTTGCCAAATAGAATTAACGCTCTTATTCTAAAGTGAATAGTTTTTCTAAAAATTAATTTTTAGGATTTTCACAAAAGTGCAAGCATACGGAAAATACCCAGAAAATACATTTGCACTATTGAAAACAGTGCTAGGACAGTAGTAATAGCAGTTATACATTTTTTTCGCGTACATGATGTCAATTGTAAACTTAAAAAGATGTAAATTTGTAGATAGTATTTTTCGCCTTGGAGTCATTTTCCATTTTATTCCTGATGAATGATTTTACAACCAAATTATTAGATGCACACTCGCTTTAAATATTTCAAATGTGAGTAAATACACATGATCACCTCACCTTTTCGCGGTAATGCATGATGGAGTAGTAGTCGTAAGGAACCCCGAAGTTGACAGTATCCTTTGTGAAGAAATTATGGGCCGAACTGAATTCGACGTTAGCCATCTTAACGATGACGTAGTCGTTCCTGAAAATGAATTGTCAACCATCACTTGCATGTGAGCAGAAATCGCTCATCTATCTCAAAAAACTTGAGTTGGATTAAATAAAATTATATTGTTGATAACGTTTCCTCAGGGAATGATTTGCTTCTTCATTAGGTACTAATTAACTGCAAATGAAGGTGCGCATGATTTTTTGGCATTATTATTCCAAAAATGCTAACTTGCTATTTGGCATGTTTAATGAAAATCTAATGACACCATATTCAGAATAATTAAACAATAAAAATAACATTAGTTTAGAATTTTCTTAGAAGAAATGATGATGAACTTAGCGCAAAGAAGCCAGAGATGAAAGAGATCCACGTAACAGTATACGGTATGCTTAGTCATGACACGTTATTTGATGTAAGCTGCAAATGTTAGTAATTGGGACACTTACGCGTTCTCTTTTAACTAAACATACAAGAAAATAATATCTCGAAAAGTTAAGTGTTTCATTCGACTACAATACTACATGCACTAACGAGATTGAATCAACGACTTCAATATATAGACTTGCTAAGGAAAACTCTTACAGACACATCACATCCTTATTAAAATTGAAACCAAACATCCACTGCAGTCACGCATCGCACAGCATATCATATTGCGACCGACCTGTCGCTACGGCTGTGTTCGTGATGCAGCCCAATTGCATGGCCTATCTCGTGAGTGATTCCCTTGAGCTGTAGAAGAAGTAATACATAACTCAACAGTCATTTGTTTATAAGTCGTTTATATATGAAGAAGTAATTAATAACTCAACAATCATTTGTTTATACTAAGTCTTTAATATATCAAGAAGTAATATATAACTTAACAGTCATTTGTTTATACCAAGTCTTTAATATATCAAGAAGTAATTAATAACTCAACAGTCATTTGTTTTTAACAAGTACTTAATATATCAAGAAGTAATACATAACTCAACAGTCATTTGTTTATACCAAGTCCTTAACATATCAAGTATCAAGAAGTAATATATAACTCAACAGTCATTTGTTTATACCAAGTCCTTAACATATCAAGAAGTAATATATAACTCAACAGTCATTTGTTTATACCAAGTCCTTAACATATCAAGAAGTAATTCATAACTCAACAGTCATTTGTTTTTAACAATTACTAAAATATCAAGGCCTGAGTTGGAGAGTGGAATGTTCAAACTTGGAGACGGTTGTTGGATACAATGAACTACAGTAACGTGATTAATCTAACAGACGTACATTAAACTTGGTGCTACAACTTGAATGTAATGCCTTTTTAGGACGCATTAAAATGGAGGAACACACATTTTTGTCAATGCGAAATCAAAGAAATAAATCGTGATTCACTTGATTTATTTGCAATCTAACCATAAATTATTTTAGAAAAACTTAAATTTCACGAGTCGCGCAGCAGAGATGCTTTTTTCTAGTAAATTTTTATGAATAAGATACTATATTCAAAATTCCATAAACGAATACATTTATGGTCCATGCACATTGTGAATAGATCATTTTAATACATTGTGAAGCTTTGCATTTATTAACTCTGATTATTATTTATTAACTCTATACATTATCTAATGCGATCTCGGCTCGAATTGGCCGTGTGTTTAGAAGCAACGTGTAAAACGCTCTTCTATGAGTCTTATTACACAAGTAGTAAAATTTTCATTATTTTTAATAATATTTAATAATAACACTCGTACATGCACTTTAATGGCTTAATGTTAGTCTTCAAAAGATACAATTTTCATAACCGCTTGATCGAGATGTAGACATTATATAGCGTTTCCTACATCACAACAATGGGTAGCTTCAAGTTGCGATATGACCCCTAAACAAAAACGAATCATATAAATTCTAAACTTACCAAATAACTTTGAATGACTGGGCATCCCCGTTATTGATACACACCCCACACACATCACCGAAGATACTGATGGTCGTGACGTTGCCTGCTGTGTAACCCACACCCGAGAAACATCCCGTCTGTATCGTGATGTTCAGGTACTCTTTCCTTGTGTCCGACTCTGTCAACTCGGGGAACTCGAGGCACGTCTTGCTCTGCCAGGCGCTGAACCCGAGCTTCAGCAGAGTCCCGTTCAACTTAGCTGTCAGATTCGTGTTAGAAGTTTGGTTCATTTGACTCGTTGGAAAATGTAGTACATTGATCCTTCACCTATCGCTGGCGTTATGGTTCCAGAATTTATCGTCTGATACGATATATTCAAGTATTTATTTGCAATGGTTCGATATGTTTGCATAAACTTGTCAAATAATCTGCGCTGTATGTTTTCATTTAATATAACTTAAAAACCTGCAGTACAATTAAAAGGCCGTATAAAGTGAAACGCGTAGAACTACTGTAATAGTTTACAGTCAACCAAACATTGATGGATCAGAGAACCGTCTAATATTGTTCTTAGGTCTACTTATACGGCGTTTGACGAGACGTTTGACCACTGAGTTTTCATTCTAAATATACAGTTAATTTAAGTAACAACTAGGGCTTTTTGGGGAAAATTTTGTTAGAGCATAGAGGATAATTATCTTCGTGTCTTTCAAGTTCACCACACATATGTGTGTCAATACTCAACGCTTCAGCTAATGCTCTTCAAGGAGGTCATTCGCATGGCAATTGATCAAAGATTTCTTAGGACTTAATTCAATCGCGAAATGATCGATCAATTAAATACATAAATGGAAGAAAATGCTTCTCATTGAAAACGTGACTGTTTACGAAATAATAATAAATGAGTTTCAACTCACAGTCTGATATTTTAAATGGAATTTTTACAACTCCATTTTCCCTTGGCCAAAGTTTCTCGAGTGAGTCCAGGTTTTTCGACAGCAGACCATCCCATTGCGCAGAAGAGTAGAGGATGTCTCCGACTAAGACGGATCCGTCCTCTCGGCGAGTAGCTCCCTGGTGGAAACAAATATTTCGTGTCCAGTCATGAAATGCGTGGGAAATTTTCTGTTATGTCATTCAACGCTGTAAAATCATTCATGTTATCAACTCTCATTTCATGCCTGAAATATTGAAATAGACGAAAATCAGATGTTATTACTCGAAATATTAATAAACTTTGATACAATTTTAATTTTTCAAGTGAGGCGCGAGGAATGTTATGAATAAAATTCTGCTAACCCAGATTGTTCACATTTGTTACCCTTGAACTTGGTATTACCAAATTGAGAAGCCAGGCAAATAAGTGAAGAAACTGATGAATATTTTATCGCAAGCGTCGCGTAAACTACTAGCGGATACAGTGGGGGGAAATAAATATTCGTACACTTGAAAAATCGTATTTTAATGTATGTAATTACACAAACTTAACAGGAAAAGTGATTTAAATTATGTATAGAGAAGCATAGTATTCAAAAATACTATCAAAAGAAATTAAATCTCAATGCAACAAAAAACAATGCAACATGTTCACTTTTCGGGTGAAAAAAGTATTCGTACAAAACAATAAATCCGCATTATTTTAATTTAATACTTGGTTGAA
>NW_025938158.1:110080-114431 GCF_000764305.2 Hyalella azteca | reverse complement strand
AGACACCAATTTCCTTCATGGTAGCTGTGGTTCAAAGTCTGAGACACCAATTTCCTTCATGGTAGCTGTGGTTCAAAGTCTTAAACACCAATTTCCTTCATGGTAGCTGTGGTTCAAAGTCTGAGACACTAATTTCCTTCATGGTAGCTGTGGGTCAAAGCCTGAGACACCAATTTCCTTCATGGTAGCGAACCAATCAGGGCAGCATACTTCTTGCACACGCAGCCGGCACCAATCTCGATTTTAAAGGACCAACTCACCCTAAATATCTTCCCCACGCTGCTGCTGAAGCCTGCTCGTAAACTTTTACACGAGCATCCCAGTAGTATTTACTAATATTAGCAATAATAGAGGAGTCAGCGTTGATTAGGCCAAATCTTGACTGTCGCCGATCCACGATGGGCTGATTTCGTCGCACAATTTATTCGATTTGTTGGGCCCTTAATTCCCTGTTCCAAACTTGCTGTTCATAACCTCACGACCAAACCGTCGACTTTGACATAAACAATATTGTTACAAGCTACTGGTTATTCTCGATGCACGAGCGTTCGTGAGTTTGCGATTACGTAACTAAAGTGCAAAGGAGGAATAGGGTTTTTACGCATACTTATTTTTTTAAAACCCTGGAAATTTACTGAAAGTCACCCAGTTCTTATCAGTTGAAGCAGTAAAGAGAGCTGCCATAACATGGTTCTGGTCGCATGCCGCTCATTTTTACACAGATGGACCAAGAACTATAAATAAGGCCTATACAGCCTATGGAAATGTATTGACCGAGATAGAGCATATGTTGATAAACAAACCTAATGCCTTTGAGCGTTTTTCAAACTGTTGTTTTTCCACACATTTTTTGTAGCCCCTTGTATATGTAAATAACTGTACTTCATTTCGGTTCATAATTGCATTGATTATTTAAGCTCAGCTTATAGATTCCAGAAGCGGCGATGAGAGACGTGCTAAGATGTGTATGCGGGGTTTATAACTGCGATGTGTAGAATTATATAAAACAATTCAGAACCAATATGCTGTACAGTGACTCTCTTCTTTTTTAAGAGAACCTTCTTAGACCTTCTCTTTTAAGAGAAGGTCTAATTCACGAACCTCAAAGGTTATTGAATGCGTCAGAGGTTTTATTTTGGATAAAATCATGTGGATTGCGACCAAGGCCATGCATGCTTTATGGGGGTCATGCAAAGGTTCCACAGTTCGCAGGTTGTGGTCTGTGGCAGTGTATATTAATAGTTATGCTTGGCATCATGGATTAATTAAATTCAGCGCCGAGGTTATATATAGCCATTACATGTAGAGGGGCAGACATTCACTATGTTAATAGTTACATTTATAACCCTCGTTTGTGCATCTCGTACAGGCAGGAGAGGTGCATAGCCGTGACAGTATCTTTTGCACAACCGGCAACAGAAAAACACTGTTAAGATGCCACCTGTAAACAACCTAGCAACTAATTATACAGTATGACAGTTGCAAAATTCTTTGTAGATAGAAACGACATACAATATTGAAGGCATGGTCACACACTAGTGGCATCTATAAACACAGAACTGGCAATAGCAATCAACAGCAGTCAGCTGCAGAGTACATTGCAGATAACGGCAGACCAAAGAACTGACAGAACGGCTTTATTGAACCGACGGCACAGTGATGAGCAGAGACTCCAGTTGTGCCAATACAGGTGAACGCGGTGTACAGGACTGCCAGCTGCCGAGAAATTTCTTAAACGGCTTCATTGTGTTCATTCCAGAACGTAGAACTTTACTGCTGCACGAATTTACTTCTATCATTGTTGCTAGGATGCCCGTATTATTAATTATGAGCGTATTATGTGCGTTTAAACACAGGCAACGGCCAATCATAGTATGCAAACTGTGTGAAGTGAATAATTATTGAGTATTAAGTGAGTTTTGAGTGTATAAAATCATGTATAAAAATATGAATGAAATTCACGACTCACGATCGGGAGGGTGGATAGTTCCTAATCGCCTATGAAACTCTTCTACGCTCAATAAACGTTCGGCGAACATACCTAGATCCTCATTTAATTTGTTCTTTCTTTCCACGCTAATAAATCAATACATGAAACACTTTCTCCAACTCAAATGAAAAAATTGCATGAATAAATTATATTTTCTATCATCTTTGTTTTTTTGAGATGGTTTATTATTTATTTTAAAATAGTTTGCTTTGTTATGTATGCAACAGGGATGAAACAGGTACGTTTCTTCAGAAAAGTTCAACTTCATCTAGTGCATTTTGCGACGACAAATTCATTTTCGTTCCAAAACAGGGATTTATAAGTGAAACGCTCTTGTATGTTGAATTGAGGCCTTGCCAAATTCCGAATTATTTTGAGATGTTTACATTTATTTACGCATTGCATTAGTATTTTCCATTAATTAGAGACTGAATTGCAATCAAATTTCCGCCATGCAAAAAGACTTAGGGACAGGATGCTCAGTCGGTACAGAAATTTTCCCCTCAAACAAATAACATTTTCATGCGGGGCTAATTTTCTAGTTGAAGTAAATCATTTCTTTTAATACTTTCCCTCATTCTAGTTTATTAGAGTAAATACAATGATATCAGACACAAAGGTCAAGATTTTGTTGAATTGTAGTCTTGTTTTTTTATCGCTACTGTTACCTCTTGTTATATTTTGTAATAATCACATTAACAAAAGATTATAAAGACTGTACCATTGGGGCGGGCATGGGGGCAGCTAGAGCATAGCAGGCACACAGAGCCAGAAGCAGCGAACGTGGTTTCCATTCGGCCATTTTTGAGGTTCTCCAGGGTAACTGCTGAACAAAGGAACACATTGACTAAATTAATCATAACATTGACTAAATTTTAAGAAACTAATACTGACATCGAGAAAAATTTTATGAAGGAGAAGATAAATACTTACAAATTTTTGGAACCAACTAGCTGAAAACGAAAAATTTCATATCTCCAACTTATTATTTTTTTTATATTCACAAATTGAATCAAAACAGTTCGAATAAACGTAAAAATGGTCTCCTTGGCGTTCTAGTGGCCGGATACCGCGTAAAAATAAACCGTTTCCCGGTTTTTCAAATGTGTAAGGGGTTTTTAGTGTTAAATTTAAATAAAAACTGCCACACGGCGTTTCTTTCACGTGCCGACCGGTCACTGAAACGCAGGTAATGCAGTTTAATGGTGATTTTTAGAACAATGAAGTAGGGTGAAATCGTAAAAAAATAGTTCGAAATTAATATTCATTTTAAAAAATTGAAAATTTTAATAAATTTATTGAATTTTTAAAAGTCAACTTCAGATTCTATCCACAAATAAAAAAGACCTTCAATGTTTACCTGATGCAAGTTTTGAACCCTGAGCGTTGTGGAGGTCTTGAATTAAAAGTTATTATAGTGATAAAATATTAGAATCATAACATGTATAAATGTATCGCCAATTGGTTTTTAAAAATGAAAACTATTTGCATGGTTTAAAGAGCATGGAGATAGATATCAGGAAGAGCGACATGAGCGACATATATTTTTCAGCGACATGAGTCAGCGACATTTTTCTTCATATGTTTTAAAAATGAATTATATTACAGAAACGTACATAGTAGAGTGGTATTTGAAGAGAAAATAACTTTTAAAACATTAAAAAATTTAAATAAAAAAATGATTTATTGGGAAAGTGAAAAAGGTAAATCAAAAATGTAATTAATATACACACACATGCCCGCATATGTTCCATGTAACCCGTGAATTTCATGCGATGGCTCGTGCTTGATCTTCGACATTACTCCTGCATTGCCGGGTGGTAATTCGTGCTAAATTGAAATTGATTTTAAATAACGCTGTGTTGAATAATTACCGTGAATAACACTATGTTGATTAATCACCGTCAATAGTTATGAGTAGTGAGGACATTCACTGAGGATAATAATTCAGTTAACAAAATGCTTTAAACCCTACTAATTGTTGAGCCAAATGATCGAACGTTATCTTCTATCCGGGCTAAATTCTGCCATCATTTTGTCTCACCCATTCAGTTATTATCAAACTAAAATCGTATAAAATCTTTGTGATAGTAAAAATATTACAAACCACATACCCAGTGGGCTTACATACTCAGTGGGCTAACATACACAGTGGTCTAACATACTCAGTGGGCTAACATACCCAGTGGGCTAACATACTCAGTGGTCTAACATACTCAGTGGGCTAACATACTCAGTGGGCTAACATACACAGTGGTCTAACATACTCAGTGGGCTAACATACTCAGTGGGCTAACATACTCAGTGGTCCAACATACTCAGTGGGCTAACATACTCAGTGGGCTAACATACTCAGTGGGC